>NW_021219254.1:0-1622 GCF_002162155.2 Triticum dicoccoides
GCCTGTAATAGTTTAGGACAAATCCCCTTCTATTTAGCCTTCATCCTCTTGTTCTTACTTTTTTGTGTGTATCTACTGTGGGGCAGATTATAACCCCAAGCCCAAAGAACACTGTCCCGCATCATGTGGACCCATTACTGTTCCCTTCCCCTTTGGGCTCCAAGAAGGGTGCTTTGCAAACGATAAATTTCATCTTAATTGTACAGCTGGTAATCTCACAGTGTCTTTCTCAGAAGTCCAATATCATGTGACTGATGTATCCGTGGAAGATGGTACTCTGACTTTTAGCAACATGGTGAGCGGAAGTAATGCAAAAAGAGGCAATATTAGTCCAGACTAAAGATGGATTTGGAGTACAACATTGTTATAAAGTGGGCGGTTGCCAATTTAACATGTCAAACAGCTATGGAAAATCAATTTGATCTCTCTGTGGAATACAACATTGTTATAAAGTGGGCGGTTGCCAATTTAACATGTCAAACAGCTATGCAGAAGGATACTACATATGCATGCTGCAGTTCCCAGAGCTATTGCCTAAACGTCACCCATGGGGAAATATTTATGGGATATCGTTGCAAGTGTTCGACAGGCTTTCAAGGAAATCCGTACATAAAAGATGGCTGCATAGGTCTGATCCTCCACATCATCCTTAATTATGCACTAATGTAGCTCTCGCACGTACAAATATTTTAAAAATCTATTTATCTATCAACTATATATTAAAAGAAAAATTACTAGATCACTAGAAATTCTCAAAAAAAGAAAAATATCCCCTCTTCGATCTGGTGGACCAGCCCTTTATTAGTAGATCACAACCGTTACGTCCACATAACTGTACTTGAACAGATAGTATCCATTAGATCTACATAATCATACATTAACACATCACATCCGCTAGATCTTTATAGTCGCACCTAAAGAAATCACATCCATTAAATTTTCATAGTTGTAAATAAACATATCATATCAGAACTTTTTATAAACATATCATAATCGCATCCATCAACTAAACTGAGCACATCCGCTAGAATGAATAACTATGCCTTATCAAATCAAATCCATTAGATCTACATAGTCATACCTAAACGAATCACATATGTTGGATCTTCATAAATGTATCTAAACATATCATAATCAGTTGATCTTCATATGTCAAAAAATCATTGCCGATAGATCATCATGATTGCATTTATACAGATCTCACACAATTTATTTATAATGCATGTGTTAATTATTAATTGAACTACGAATTAGAAGACGATATATCATCTCTCCTGGTTTGGTGGTTGACTTCGGTGGTGAGATACAAATTATGGACGACGACTTGACACAGAGGGATGATTGTGCAGTGGCAGCGGTCAAATCGTATGTAACTGTCAGGATCGTAGAAAAGTGGTGGCCACAACACATGAGTGACTATAAAAATATTATTTAGAAAAACATAACCATATCTCCAGACAGAGTTTTTGTCCTTCCTTGGTCGTGCCACCACTACTTACTCCTTTCCAGCCCACACCGCCGCCGAAGGACGCTGTCGGTCGAAGCCCGAGCGGCCGACAGCGACGGCAGGTCCCCTTAGCGCAGCAGCCTCCGGTCTCTAGGGCACGAGCTCCGGGCGGTGC
>NW_021219255.1:0-1018 GCF_002162155.2 Triticum dicoccoides
CGCGAGGCCGACTTCGACGAGGTCTTCGACACCGACTTTCATACCACCGGCTTCAGCAGGCCCCTTGACCCTGAGTATGCCTGCAATGGGGAAGAAACCTGCGACCACGTCCGGCGCTTCCTCAAAGTAAAAGGAGACCAAGACCACCTGCTGGCCGCCCTTTGGTCGTCCATTGTCACCGGTCCGCTGGAGTATGTCCGGATGGGCGAGGTGGACGAGCAGCGTGAGAAACACCTCATTGAATCATCGCGCCTGCAAATGGTCCAGCTCTTCTCCAAGGGCCTCATCGACGAAATGGTTTGGCTCGTCGCCCATGCAAGCCACCATGCCTGGCAGGTGAACTATCTGTTTGAGGCCGCCATGTTTGGCAGCATCCTGGACGGGGGCGAGTTGATAGGCAAGCTCGATCGGGCGGAATAGGCTGTCAACATGCATCCATCTTAATTATATTCGGCCGGCCGGCCTGCTGCTGTGATCGATCCGAACGAACGTGGTTAATTCTGCATGCATGCATGTTTTCCTTTTCAAGTATATATATCTATGTACTGTATTTTCTTTCTTCTTTGGGAATCCCCTTTCTTTCCAATCATACGATGACATTCACCTTTTTTCCATCTCATTCATCCCAAACTCAAAATATTATGTATGTATGTATGTATGTATGTATGTATGTATGTTACTTACAGTTTATATACGTGCATCTACTCCTATTTAATTTACATGAGGTCGACATTGCTGTCCTCTCCAAATTCCAACCAAACCTTCTTGGTGTCGTTCGTCCAAGAAGCAAATCTCGGAAATGATATGTTTCATCTGCTACTCACAACTATCCTCAAACACCATCTTTTTTGTTTTGTATAAATAAATATCCATATGGAACGGTAAAAATAGAGCCAGCCATATAATAGCGGAAATTAATTAATTAAGCAACTAGTGTTTTTCTCTTTTTCTTTTTTGAAAAGAAGGATAGCCTTCGGCCTCTGCATCAAAGTGATGCATGCAACCATTTAAAAAAAAA
>NW_021219256.1:0-926 GCF_002162155.2 Triticum dicoccoides
AAATTATAGGGAGTGTGCGATGATGATCATATCAATCTTGGAACCACTTCCAACACACATCGTCACTTCACCGTTAACTAGTCTCTACCTATTCTGCAACTCCCGTTTCGAGTTACTAATCTTAGCAACTGAACTAGTATCAAATACTGAGGGGTTGCTATAAACACTAGTAAAGTACACATCAATAACATGTATATCAAATATACTTATGTTCACTTTGCCATCCTTCTTATCCGCGAAATACTTGGGGCAGTTCCACTTCCAGTGACCAGTCCCTTTGCAGTAGAAGCACTCAGTCTCAGGCTTAGGATCAGACTTGGGCTTCTTCACTTGAGCAGCAACTTGCTTGCCGTTCTTTTTGAAGTTCCCCTTCTTCCCTTTGCCCTTTTCTTGAAACTAGTGGTCTTGTCAACCATCAACACTTGATGTTTTTCTTGATTTCTACCTTCGTTGATTTCAGCATCACGAAGAGCTTGGGAGTTGTTTCCGTTATCCCTTGCATATTATAGTTCATCACGAAGTTCTACTAACTTGGTGATGGTGACTAGAGAATTCTGTCAATCACTATCTTATCTGGAAGATTAACTCCACTTGATTCAAGCGATTGTAGTACCCAGACAATCTGAGCACATGCTCACTAGTTGAGCGATTCTCCTCCATCTTTTAGCTATAGAAATTGTTGGAGACTTCATATCTCTCAACTCGGGTATTTGCTTGAAATATTAACTTCAACTCCTGGAACATCTCATATGTTCCATGACGTTCAAAACGTCTTTGAAGTCGCGATTCTAAGCCGTTAAGCATGGTGCACTAAACTATCAAGTAGTCATCATATTGAGCTAGCCAAACGTTCATAACGTCTGCATCTGCTCCTGCAATAGGTCTGTCACCTAGCGGTGCATCAAGGACATAATTCTTCTGTGCAG
>NW_021219257.1:0-1287 GCF_002162155.2 Triticum dicoccoides
GAGGACAAATATGAGTTGCGACAGCAGGCAGTCAATGCAGTTGTAACTGCCTGCAGAAATGATTTCACTACTAACTTGGTTCCAGTTATCATCAACTGGGCGAAGGAAAATCCAGACAAGACGTTACATGATTTCGCGATGCCCAGTTTCGTCGGGAGCAACTCCATGAACAACAACACCATCGCACCATCACTTGCTCACGCAACCGGGCCTCCTCTCGCAGCCGCTCCCACTCATAGCAGCCCGTCCTCAGTCTCAGGCACGCTAGGTGGGCCTTCGTCTTTGGCTGAGCTCGACGCCGTCACGGTAATTACATGTCGCACCAACATATATATATATATATATATATATATATATATATATATATATATATATATATATATATATATAATATTCCATTTTTGTTAAGTTTCGGTTGTTTTACGCCACAGACATATGTGTTTGCAGGTGAAAGAAACCCCGTGCACCATACTCTACTTGATCAAAGGCCAGAAGGTGGATGTGGGAAAGGGGATGATAATGGACCCCTCTCAACGCACGTTCCACATCCAGCCGATCCCCACTGGGCACTTCATGGTTAGCTTGACCAGTGTGAAATCGGGGCACGAGGATTTGCCTCCTCCAGTACAGCATGTGGGAGCGGACGACGAGACCCCGCCACGGATTGGAAGCTGCAAGAATTGGGTGCTGCTATGGCCGAAGAATCTTATTCTTCTGGAGCCGGCCGAGAGCACACCAATAACTACCACACATCAACAAGCATGTGCGAAGACCACCACCCCGCCTACGCAATTGCCAGCTCCTGTAGTGCCGGGTGAGAGCGGCGGACGACATGATGAAGGGGGTGCAATAGTACTGGCTGATGTAATTTCTCCTGTAGAACAGAGAATGGATGATGAGACGGAGGTCGACCCTATGGATTAACTCAATACAAACGCGTATGACTGTGACATAGATATGATGAGTCAACCATATGACGAATCGGGCTATCAGCTTGCTAATGAGGATATGGATGATATGCCCGGGCAGGGTCGTACCATGGATTGCAAAATGTCTCTCTTCATGAAATCCTCACAGGACACGCCTGAAGATGCCGCCTCAACACATGCTCAACTAGCCGGGCGTGAGGGTCGTACAATACTTAGCCCGGGAACACTGGGGCAGGGGTTAAGGAAGGGTCTGGAAGGTGTGCCCAAGAAAAAGGAGAGGAAGAGATCAGGGAAGGTAACTGTCTCCAAACAAGCCAGAGCACATAGCAGCCAGACGATGCATTCTGAAGAGCGTGTA
>NW_021219258.1:0-1280 GCF_002162155.2 Triticum dicoccoides
GAGCAACTACACCGGTTGCGCGCGCGCTAAAACGCCCACTTTTGCGGAGCGGTGCTAGTTTGACGCGGCTGTTGGAGATGCTCTAAGGCGATGCCCATGCCTATGACCAACGTGCCTAGTGGGGTGGAGGGTAACCGTATATACTACTCCAAGCAAGACTCCTCTCCCCACAACAAGAAGGATTGCTTGGCAAAGTTAGACCTCGGTAGTTGAACCATTTATTGTTGCGAAAGCAAAGTTGCGCGTCACATGGAGTGGATCATGTCACGAGGATACCATTACGAGGAGTGGGATGGCTATAATGGTTGTAACACTTGCATGTGGCTTCTACGACCACAATTCTAGTTTCTGGTAGACCAACGAATATCCAAGTAGATATTGTTGTTATGGATTAAATCTAGTACTATATAGTATTAAAGGTTGAGCAATGAAGGGTGCACAAAAGAAGTTTTGGAAGGAAAACCACAGTTCATGATAACTTTAGGGACTAAAAGTTCACTTTGCTCTCTGAATATGTATAAACTGATTTGTAGAATAAACCCAGAAGTAAAGTTTTCTCGGTTGACTATGACTAGGGTGTTGGAAACCCGCTAACGGTTCACGCACGGGACGCCAACCTCCTGGTATGAGTCTCACACCGTCCCCGTCTATGCCGAGGCTCCCGTTCGCGCTCTTGCCCTCCTGGCAAAGGCAGCCCAAGTGACTGTTGTCCTTATCCCATCAATGCACCGTATTAACATTGCAAGGAACATTCCCTTCAAGCACTCCATCGACGCCGACTACTCCAAGTGGAGGCAGTTGTTTTGCTTTCGTTCTCTCCAAGTTCCAGGTTGAAGATCACATCGAGGAGGACGTTGACCCACTGCACGAAAATGTTGTGGGGGAGAAAAGACGATATCACTATCGTCCTCTGGATCTATGGTATGATCTCCGACGACCTCTACGACTTGGTGCAGTCGCCGAACAACACGACCTACCAACTCTGGCACGAGCTGCAGGTTTTCTTCCACGACATTGCTGCCGGTCGCGCTGTCCACATTGGGCAGAACTTCGTGGCACAGTACAAGGCAGCATGTCCATCTCCTAGTACTGTCGCCGCTTGAAGCAGCTCACCAATGCACTTGCTGTTGTTGGGGAGCATGTGACCGACCGCTCCCTGACTCTCAAATCATCCGTGCTTTAAGTAACCGAGTGCTGGAGTAGAGAATCATGATGAGGAGCTCATTTGAGCTAGACACAGTAGCAAACAAGCCAAAGCCATGCTCACCACTCTTCAATCA
>NW_021219259.1:0-9740 GCF_002162155.2 Triticum dicoccoides
GCCAAAAACTCCTCTGAATATTTTATATTGCTAGATGGACTTTTCCAAAAGCTTATAAAATATTTCAGGGGTATTTAAATTATATTCTAATTATATGAATATAATTCAAATTCAAATAGCTAATGATTTAAATTCAAAGTCCCAAAAATAAATCCTTAAAAATGTTCAATATTTTGGTTGGGACCAGAACCCTTACCAAAATTTATCAAACATTTAAGAAGAGCCTTTTGGAGCAATGAATGAGATTTCTAGGGTTTTTGCCCCTCTTTTATTTAGGGTTTTGAGGCTTCCAATATTCCTCAATTCAAGTTTCAAAAATATAGACATGATGCACACATGAAGCTAACCTAGAGCAATGCCAGAAGCTAGGGATGTGACAACTCACCCCCACTAAACAAGAATCTCGTCTCGAGATTCAAGCGTAGGGTAGGATGAAGGGGAAACGCAAACTAGTACAAACTTCACGATCCAGGGTGCACTTCAAATGAATGTTGATTCGTTCACCATCGATGTCTCGAAGTTTTGCTCTGAGAAATCCTGCCAACATGACATGGAGAGAAGAGGGAGACTCTAGAAGGGTCGATCTTCTCGAAGATCGAACAACTCACGGAATGAGACATAACAACATCTCTCGAGCTGAGAGACGAAGCATACCTCTAGAGGGATGGAGTGGAACAGATGACGAGGGTTCACTAGGTAGACAACAATTTCACGCTTAAGAGGGTGGTAAACGATTGTCAACGTAGCGAGGAGTTGAGTTGCCATGATACCACGACGAAACATCCTGGAGGAGGGTGATTCATAGATTATTATCTTAAGTGGCAAAAAGAATTACTTTTGATTCAAAGATCATTGAAACTCTTCATACCAGCCTAAGGCAATTCACAACGATCGTTTGGAGGGGGTCGGTAGAATGGCATACTCGGACTTGGATGATGTGGATTACCTTGTTGAAGACGACGTAATGGATGAATTTGATTATCACCGGAAATGGAAGAGACCCATGGTAGAATGGCACATTGGCGGTGCAAGCTGGGAACAAAATGCAAATGCTGGGAATGATTCTGGTAACTGGGGAAGAACCCAACAATAGAGAGTGAATTCACTGTTTGAGAAGTCATAGCATTGCCGAGGGAACTAAGGGGAATCCCAGTTAGAGCCGATGATAACACGTAGCGCTTGTGCGTGCTCTCAAGAACTTGAGCATTTCCATATTCATCAAGGTTTTACCAACATCCGTGTCAAGGATCCTGGCAACACAACATACCACCATGATGAACAACGATGGACGATGCAGATGCATAGGAAGATAACATCAACTCGGATTTCACCCTAGCGAGGCCAAGGAAACAAAATCTGGATGATCGACCGAGAGACATTTAGCACTCCGCTTCCAATGTTCTCCTTGACGTGCTAGTGTAACCCATTCATAGATATGGTTTGATAACTAGAACATCAAGTAAAGGTCGGACTTCGGAAGCAATAGAATCCATAAGGAACGGTTACGGAGGTAAATCCTACGAAATCCTTAGGGGGAGGTGGCCAACTTCCTCAATCAAGATATTATAATAATAGGTCTTCCGGTTGGGTGTGTTGGCCACAACATCCACTTTACCGGTTATCGAGGGACCAATATTATAGTTCTTGGGAAATGTTCCAACCATCATATCTGCCTGAGATTCAGATCTGGTTGGTGTTAGGATATTCCAGACTCATCGAGTCTAGGAAGAAAAATGAAAGTTTGCAACACAATTCGACGAGATGACGTTGCGAGATTCTCAGGGAATGAACTACGATAGCAAGCTCCAAAACATGAGCTGGTTCTGCTACAAACATGTGAACATGTTGTCCCAGACAAGCACGATCACATGGTAGTCTTATAATAAACACTACCGAGTTCTGGTTGGGAACCATCATCGAGGATATCAAAGTTCTTGATTTAGCCCGGGTTAGCTCTTAAAAAGAACTCCTTCTCCTAGAACAATCAGTCAGTGGCTTGGTGTGCTAGGATATACATATGGAATGAAGATGATCAGTCTAACGGACCATAGAATTCTTCGCACGTGCATGACCGACTTGGGATGATTCCAAAGGAGCAAAAACAAACTTTCTCGAATTCACGACGGCAGCTTACATCAAAATGCCCGTGAATGAAAGGAAGTCACTTCTTTCATCAAACAAGTACTTCATGAGCTAGCATGAAGAAAATGCTTTCAAAAGTTTCCAACACTAACTTAATGTTCAACAACATCATGGAGGAGATAAGGATGTTGTCAATGGACTCAACAACAACTCATCGGAATTTCCATATCACTGGACTTCCACCATCGTGTGAACACGGTGATAGCATTGGTCAGACCCAAAAGATATAATGGTGTATGCTCGAGGGATCAACCACGAGAAAGACAACATTACGAGCATCGTTGGTTCTGACTTGATTTGACGATAGCCCACATTCAAATCAAAGGATTGATAAGACGATAGGTCCAGCAACTGATCACAGGGACCAATCGATGAAGATATCATCTTTCTTCAACACACACTACACAAGAATATCCCTTTGAAACGAACTAAGTCAGGCAAGCTTTTATCTTCCAACTCTCCAAGTTGTTGTTTAGCTTGACCAACTAGCTCAGGGGTATCCCACACAGATCCTTGGAGAAGGGGTGGTTTACAGGAATAAACCAACTTGATCACGAACTCAACATAGCGGTCAGGTGACAACCTGGTAATATTTCCGAGAAGATATACGGAAAATCACGAACCACCGCTATGTTACTAAGCTCGAGAACAATCTTGCTTTTGAGGGCGAGACGATATGATCTAATGAGTGAGGACTTAACAAGATCCTAACTCATCAATCGAAGGGTGCACCGAAATAAGGACTAGGTAGCACGATCAGTCTTAGAAGGATGATTCAAAAACCAACACGCTAAGAATGACATTATTGTCCCTTAACTACCAAGCAACGAAGTTGCTAGGCATATTGATTTCACACATCACAATTCATTTGTCGGTATCCCGGTTGCATCAACACGAAGACCGAGGAATGACTAATGATGGCAAGAGGTATCACTGTACCAAGAGTTCATAGGATGGTGTGCAATTCCTATAACAATCCCGATATAACGATGGTAATACTCCAAGGTAGAACAGAACAAAAGCTGGATTAGCAATTTGATCTGCGGAGCACAACTTCTTTGACCCAATCCTGGATATGGAAGAGGTACTGGAGTTTGTTTCTCCTAGTCATTCTGAATGGAATGGCTGGACGGACCACAAGAGTAATAGGCATCGATGAACGAATGCACACATAATCTTGACTATCAATTGTTAGGTGAGGGTCAGAAACAACTAAGATGGGACAACTCAAAAGAACATATGATTTTCTGAGTTGTGGATGCATGGATTAGCATGTCGAACGAAGTTCAACATATTTCTTCCAGATAACCCATGCAGAAAGGTTGAGCTGGCAGAGTCACAATATAGCATGGAGAACCCCTCAAGAATAATCCTGTTGTGATATTTCAGTTCAACGAGGAACTTCTGCCATAAGCAGTTCATGGTATTTGGAAGAAGAAGATACCACGGACTTCAAGGACTATCGCAAAGGTTACTAATAACCTAAGGGAGCTAGCAATTACTATCAACATGAAGTAAGTAGGGTGAATCTCGGGTTCAAAACCCAAGGAGTAGAATACCTACTACTAAGTAGCATCACGGAATGCTTTCGAGGATAAAGGCCAGAATCATCACACTGGGATCACAAAACATTGCTAGATTACTAGGTGACTCCCTAAACACCTAGGGCCATAACAGTAACTCCAACATAATGTCAAGGCAATAGAATACCTCAACTCATAATTAGTGTGATTGAGCTGGCATAAAGGAGCATCGAAACCAGAGGAAAAAGGATTTTGCAAATGCATTAGACTATTTAGAAACCTGGAATGACTCGGACAGCATAACGGCTGTAAATGCTCAGAAAGGATTTGAGACATTCACAAAAATGGTGGCATAACCACTTAGAAGCACAATATCAAAGTTCCGAGATCAACAATTATCATACGGAAGTAGTAGGAACTGAACTGAGACTTAAATCCAACAATCTTATAAGTCTACGGATTAGTAACACGTGATCCTGATAGAAAGAAGAGATAGCCTAGTTCTTAATCCCCGTAGGAAAGATAAGATGACTCAGATCAGAAAGGCATGAGGTATAAGGAGTAAAAAGAGCCTTACGTTCCATCCCACAATCAATTCCCTTATATAAATAAAGAATTTCTAGACTCAACTTCGACCAGTATGGCTTGGTAATCCTACAGGCAGTCAAGCTCTGATACCAACGCTGTCAGGACCCCGACTCGATGTCACATCGATCTAGCCTGTAGCACCTCATATCACTTTGCGGCCTCACGCACGGTATCCCCACGGGTGTCGCCTTACCTTTGCCCGGGACCGTTTGCGCCTTTTGGCTCACGTATATGATAGTGTCGCTAGCATCCATATGATAAGGAGCCCGGGCTGACATGACTAGTCGTAAACCCAAAGTGGCACAGACTTACAGGGACAGGCATCCATGACCCAGCATCGAACGTGTCGGTCATCAGCGAGTGAATCCAGGCTGTAGCACTGGGCTAGCAGGACTCCGGTGAACCGGGCTATAGCGGGCTAACAGGACTCCGGTATTCATCGCGAGACATTTCCCCGAAGGGACAGACACAGGAACGAAGAAGGACACATGCCGGCCAGCCTAAGTGTTCCGGAGCAGTAGCAAGCTACCATGGCTCAGTGGAAACACTAGGAGACATTTCCCCGTAAGAGAGGCTACTAAAGATAAACAACTAGATGGTCAGATCCCACACATACCAAGCATTTCAATAACATACACACAATATGCTCGATATGTGCAAATACAACATGGCATCACAACATGACTCTAAGACTCAAGCAATTATTCATTAGGCTCCGAGGAGCGAGATATTACAAACATGGGTCTCATGACCCAACACTCAGAGCATACAAGTCAAAGCACAAGCGGAAGCTATCATGTCTGGGTACAGACATCTATAAATGAAAAAGGCTGAGAAGCCTGACTATCTACCAGATCCTGCCGGGGGCACAAGATCGTAGCTGAGGTAACAAGCTAAACGTCGAAGTCCACGAGGAACTACTAGTGAGACCGAAGTCTCTCTGCAAAAACATAAAATAGGCAAACGTGAGTACAAATGTACCCAGCAAGACTTACATCAGAACTAACTACATATGCATCATTATCAACAAAAGGATGGTGGGGTTTAACTGCAGCAAGCCAGCTTTGACTCGGTGGCTATCCTAAACTACGACTGCAAGTGACTCTTTTGAGGTGGCGCACACGAGTCCACATATTCACCATATCAATACACCACTATGGATCCGCTCCCGTCTCCCTACGAGAACGCCATCCATAGCACTCACGCTTATCTTGCGTATTTTAGAGTATCCACTTTCACTTGTCTATGAACTGATATAAGCAACCCAGAAGTCCTTTTCCGCGGACACGGCTATTCGAATAGATGATGTTAACCCTGCAGGGGTGTACTTCTTCACACACGCTCTCACCACTTACCGCCGTTTACACGACATGTACTCGGCAACCTTCAAGCGGAAGCCCAACGTGGGTGTCGGCCACGGCCTGCCTAAACACTCGAGTCTCTAGTCCAGGTTTATCGCCTATTCGGGTTCCATCCATGAGGAGATCCGGCCGGAGTTTCGCTCACAGCCCCAAACGATGTGAACAGGGTTCCCGAGACACCAAACGGGCGCCCGGTACACCGTGCCACGTGCCTACCGCATCACAGCCCACCCCTACGGTCAGCGCTGCCCACGGCCTCCAGCATACTACAAACACCAGAAACTACTTGCAACTCCTGGAAAGAGGACAAGGGTGATTAAGAAGCCGAGAGGGTCCATTGGTTTCGGGCCCAATGCGTGGTAGTAGCTGAATCATGGATCACAAACACAGAACTCAGTTCCTGAGGACGGCTGCAATGAGACAACCCACCATGTACTCCTACATGGCCTCTCACCGCTACCTTTACCAAATCGTGTTCACACACTTAGCTCACACACAGTAGGACATGTTCACACGCCTCTGATTCATCCCCGATGAATCAGACCTGACTCAACTCTAAGCAGTAGCAGGCATGACAAACAAACATGAATGAGTAGGCACAACAGGGCTCAAACAACTCCTACTCATGCTAGTGGGTTTCATCTAATTACTATGGAATGACAGGTCATGCAGAGGATAAAGGGGTTCAACTACCGCAGCATGTAACAGTTGAATCGGTGTTGTCCTAATGCAGTAAAAGAGAGCAGGAGCGAGAGAGTAGGATTGTATCGGAATGAACAAGGGGGTTTTGCTTGCCTGGCACTTCTGAAGATAGCATTGAGTCTTCATCAGTGTCAACGATCACATCATCGGTATCACGTCTATCGAGAGGGGACAAATACCGGCAAATACAGAAAAACACGATCAATGCAATGCACAATATGATGCATGCTATGACATGGCAATATGAATGTGTTTTGGGCTAATGCACCTAAAACCAGATTAAATGAAGTTGGTTTGAATCCAAGATTCAAATTCAAACTCCATATGTGGATATTTAAATGCCATTAGTATGATTTGTGCTAAACAGCATCTATAAGTTGTTCTAACATGCATGAAAATGGTACAGATGGATTCCTTGAATTTTTCTGATAATTTTTCATATATAAATTATTTAATTTGGAGTTACGGTTGAATTTCTATGAATTTTTGAAGTTTTAGGCATTTTCTGGAATTTATAAATTATTTCCTAATTTATTTTAATTCCAGAAAGGAATTATTGCGTCAGCATTGCGTCACAGTGACGTCAGCAGGGTCAACTGGGCGCTCAGGGTCAAACCTGACGTGTGGGGTCCACACGTCAGTGACTAACTAACTAACCTAATTTTAATTAGAGCCTGGGCCCGCATGTCAGTGTCAGCAGGGGGAGTAATTAGTTAAAATAAACTAAACTAATTAACAGGGGGGGCTGGCCCCACCTGTCATCGACCCAGGGGGGGTCAAACCCCTGGTCAACAGGGCCTAACCCGCCGGCGGTGAGTCGCCGGCGAGGCCGAGGCGGCGGAGGCCTTCGGGTTTCGTGCTCCGGCGACCAAACGGACGGAGGAGGGGCTCTACGCGTAGCTGGGAGTCGCCCGCATCCATCTGTGCAAACGGCAGGGGCTGAGGTGGCCCGAGCTCACCGGAACGGGGCCCGCGGCGGCGACCGGAGTTCGGGCCAGCACGGGCACGGGGCTACGCTTGGCGAGCGAGCGAGCTGAGAGGCTGGGCAGCACCTGCTAGTCATGGGGAGCACTAAGAGCAGCTCAGTGGGGCCAGGGGAGCACGGAGGCTATGCGTGCAGCAGCAATGGCGGACGGTGGCTTCGGTGCTCGTGGGGAGCGGCGCTACGGCACGGAGGGGAGCATGCTGAGTTAGGGGAGAGGGTCAGTGACTCACGGCGATGACGAGGGGACGCTCGGCGAGGTCGGGGACGGTCCGGAGCCGACGAATTTGACGAAGATGGCCGGCGGGTCCGAGGTAGAAGACGACGGTGATGGCGGCGATGCAGGGTTTCCGGAGGGCTGTGGATCGGTGGGAAGGAAGAGGGGGTCGAGGCGGAGCTCCTGGGTGCATCGGCGAGGCTAGGGGTGGCCGGTGGCCATGGGTACGGCGACGATGACGGCGAGCTCCGCTCGGTGGTGTGCGCGGGAGGGAAGCAGAGGAGGGAACGGGGTCCAGGGGAAGAGAGGGGAGGTGCAGGGGGCGAGGGGGAGTGCGTGGCTCCCTCGGGTGCCTCCAGCGGCGAGCAGGTAAGCAGGAGGTGGCCGGAGCGTGCGCGCGCGCGTCGGGCACACGCCCTCCTGCCTACTGGCAGGAGGTTGAAGACGGTGGCGACCACGGTGGGCTGGGCCGCACAGTGCTGGACCAGCACAGGAGCTGGGCCGGCTCTGGTGGGCTGCACGGGTGAGGCCGGGTAAGTCCAGGTAAGTTCTGTTTTATATTTTTCTGTTTTGTTTTGTTTTATTAATTTATTTTGCCACTGTTTTGAATTTTAAAAATAATTCAAACAAAGCCAAAAACTCCTCTGAATATTTTATATTGCTAGATGGACTTTTCCAAAAGCTTATAAAATATTTCAGGGGTATTTAAATTATATTCTAATTATATGAATATAATTCAAATTCAAATAGCTAATGATTTAAATTCAAAGTCCCAAAAATAAATCCTTAAAAATGTTCAATATTTTGGTTGGGACCAGAACCCTTACCAAAATTTATCAAACATTTAAGAAGAGCCTTTTGGAGCAATGAATGAGATTTCTAGGGTTTTTGCCCCTCTTTTATTTAGGGTTTTGAGGCTTCCAATATTCCTCAATTCAAGTTTCAAAAATATAGACATGATGCACACATGAAGCTAACCTAGAGCAATGCCAGAAGCTAGGGATGTGACAAGGCATCACATCCGTGTCAAGTAGACCGAAACGATTATGCATCTACTACTATTACTCCACATATCGACCGCTATCCAGCATGCATCTAGAGTATTAAGTTCATAAGAACGGAGTAACTCATTAAGCAAGATGACATGATGTAGAGGGATAAACTCAAGGAATATGATATAAACCCCATCTTTTTATCCTCGATGGCAAAAATACAATACGTGCCTTGCCACCCCTACCGTCACTGGGAAAGGACACCACAAGATTGAACCCAAAGCTAATCACTTCTCCCGTTGCAAGAAAGATCAATCTAGTAGGCCAAACTAAACCGATAATTCAAAGAGACTTGCAAAGATATCAAATCATGCATATAAGAATTCAGAGAAGAACCAACTAATATTCATAGATAATCTTGTTCATAAATCCACAATTCATCGGATCTCGGCAAACACACCGCAAAAGAATATTACATCAAATAGATCTCCAAGAACATCAAGGAGAACTTTGTATTGAGAATCAAAGAGAGAGAAGAAGCCATCTAGCTAATAACTATGGACCCGAAGGTCTGTGGTAAACTACTCATGCTTCATCGGAGAGGTAATGGTGTTCATGTAGAAGCTCTCCGTGATCGATCCCCCCTCTGATAGATCGCCGGAAAAGGCCCCAAGGTGGGATCTCACGGGTACAGAAGGTCGTGGCGGTGGAAAAGTGGTTTCGTGGCTCCCCCTGATGTTTTAGGGTATAAGAGTATATATGGGCGAAAGAAGTACGTCGGTGGAGCTACAAGGGGCCCATGAGGGTGGGGGCGCCTACCCCCTGGGCACGCCCTCCTGCCTCGTGGACGCATCGTGGCGTTTCTGACTTCAACTCCAATTCTTCTGGTTTGCTTTCGGTCCAAGAAAGATCATCGCGAAGGTTTCATTCCGTTTGGACTCCGTTTGGTATTCCTTTTCTACAAAACTCTAAAATAGGCAAAAAAACAGAAACTAGCACTGGGCCTCTGGTTAATAGGTTAGTCCCAAAAATAATATAAAAGAGCATATTAAAACCCATTAAACATCAATATATGGAACAAGAAAAAAGTATAGATACGTTGGAGACGTATCAAGGGCGTCGACACGCGAGGTCGGGGGCGGCGGATGGCATCAGAGTGGGCTTGCGGGCGGGGTAGGGGCACGGGCGACGGGGACGTTGTCGGGCAGTCTGGTGGCGTCGAGGAGGTCGGCA
>NW_021219259.1:10105-74876 GCF_002162155.2 Triticum dicoccoides
GGTTCGTGCCACCAACCGAGACCAAAGGTCTCTTTTTAGCAGCCCAAATGGCGGGAAGCAAAGACCTTTGGTCCCGGTTGGTGGCACGAACCGAGACCAAAGGTGGGCATTGGTCGTGCTTGGTGCCACGAACCGGGATGAAAGGTCTGCATTGGTCCCGGTTCGTGGCACCAACCGGGACCAATGGCCTGCGCTTGCCAAAGCCATGGCGCAGTGGGATGTTTAGTCCCACCTCGCTAGATGAGGAGCGGCGGCACCGGTTTATAAGCACTGCTGCGCCCACCCATTTGAACTCCTCACTATTGCAGGCCTACTGGCCTAAACTTGTCTCTGTGCCTGTGGGCCTGCTGCGGGCTCAATCCTGGCCCAATAGGGTTTCTAGTCGTATTCAGGTTATGGTGGCCCAGTAGGTGGCATATTTTTTTCATTTTTTCTAGTTTTTTGTTTTGTTTTTTGCATTATTTATTTTCTTTTGTTTTTTGCTTTATTTTTTCAATTCTTTTTGCTTTTAGGTCACAAAAACTATAAACTTTCTGTTAGTGCCATTAGTTTTCAAATTTGAATTCTTTGAAATTTGTGTGAATCACTAGTTTGTGATTAACTTTACTGTAAAAATAGATTTTGGAGTAATTCTTTTTCCTGCTATTTAATATTACTGTGTTTTATCATTATATTCAAAAACATATTTTGTTATTTTAGTTTCAAACAAAAAAATTATTTATGATAATTCTTTTTGCTATTAAAGTTTCTAACGAAAAATTTCTTTTTTGCTTTTAATGTTTTGAACAGAAAATACTTTGATAATTTTAGTTGCATACATTTTATATAATTTTAGTTTCAATAATACTAGAGGTTTATAAAAGCTTTTTAGTTGATTCCTTTTGCTATTGGAGTTTTATAAAAGCTTTTTAGTTGATTCTTTTTGCTATTGAAGAATATTATAGTTTTTTTAGTTGATCATAACAGAATATTTTAATTGATTATTTTTAGTTTATTCTTTTTGCTATTTGTTAATTCTTTTTGCTATTAGTTCATTCTTTGAGGTAAATGACCCTGAAATTGAAAGCACTACAAATGAACTCCGAAAAGGTTGAAAGTTGGCATGGTATGATCATTTCACCCACATAGCATGTGCTAAAAAGTTGAGAGAGTTACGACAAAAACTGGATGCACCTCGTGTACAAAATGGACGATCTCTTTCGAAGTGTGAGGGTTTCAGACGAAAACTCATCTATTACAAAGGGATTTCATTTTTTTGAACTTATTTGAACTCCATACTTTTTTGTTCAAAATGCACCATTCAAAGCCACATCATCAATTTTCAACCCTTTCTGACTTCATTTGGTATTTTTCATGCATTTACTGATTTTTTTAGCTAAATGACCCTTAAAATGAAAAGCACTACAAATGAACTCTGAAAAGGTTGAAAGTTGGCATGGTATCATCATTTCACCCACATAGCATGTGCTAAAAAGTTGAGAGGGTTACGGAAAAAACTGGATGCACTTCAAGTAAAAAATGGACATTCTCTTTCGAAGTATCAGGGTTTCACACGAAAACTCATCTGTTACCAAGAGATTTCATTTTTTTAAACCTATCTGAACTCCATACTTTTTGTGTGTTCAAAATGCACCATTAAAAGCCACATCATCAATTTTCAACCCTTTCTGACTTCATTTGGTATTTTTCATGCATTTACTGATTTTTTGAGCTAAATGACCCTGAAATTGAAAACCACTACAAATGAACTCTGAAAAGGTTGAGAATTGGCATGGTATCATCATTTCACCCACATAGCATGTGCTAAAAAGTTGAGAGGGTTACAGCAAAAACTGGATGCACTTTGTGTACAAAACGGACAATCTCTTTCGAAGTATCAGGGTTTCGGACGGAAACTCATCTGTTACAAAAGGCATTTCATTTCTTCACATGTAACTGCAGTGATATTCTAGATCAAAGGCATCATCATAATAGTTGTGGAGAGAAAGTCTTCACTTTTTCTTCACTTGTGTCCTTTGCTTATTGCGCCGTAACCATGGATAATCTTCATTATTTAACAGGGTCTTTGGGTCAGCCTTGACTTTGAAGGGAGGAATTTCATGAAACTTTTCATAATCTTCAGACATGTTTGTCTTGCCATCCAATCCCACGATGTCTCTTTTTCCTGAAAGAATTATGTGGTGCTTTGGCTCATCGTATGATGTATTCACTTCCTTATTTTCTTTTTCTCGGTTTGGTAGACATGTCCTTCACATAGAAAACCTGTGCCACATCATTGGCTAGGACAAATGGTTCTCCTCTGTACCCAAGATTGTTCAGATCCACTATCATTCCGTACTGTGGGTCTACCTGTACCCTGCTTCCTGACAGATTGACCCATTTGCATTGAAACAAAGGGACCTTAAAATCATGTCCATAGTCAAGTTCCCATATGTCCACTATGTAACCATAATATGTGTCCTTTCCCCTCTTGGTTGCTGCATCAAAGAGGACACCACTGTTTTGGTTGGTGCTCTTTTGATCTTGGGCGATCATGTAAAATGTATTCCCATTTATCTCGTACCCTTTGTAAGTCAATACAGTCGAATATGGTCCACTAGCCAACGAGTACAACTCATCAGAAACAGTGTTGTCACCCCTGAGACGTGTTTGCAACCAACTGCCGAAAGTCCCGATGTGTTCACATGTATCCAGTCGTCACACTGTTCTGGGTGTTTGGAGTGCAGAATGTTCTTGTGTTCATCGACATACAGGGGTCACTGTCGGTGTCAAAACCGGCGGATCTCGGGTAGGGGGTCCCGAACTGTGCGTCTAGGCGGATGGTAGCAGGAGACAAGGGACACGATGTTTTACCCAGGTTCGGGCCCTCTTGATGGAGGTAAAACCCTACGTCCTGCTTGATTGATATTGATGATGTGGGTATTACAAGAGTAGATCTACCACGAGATCAAGGAGGCTAAACCGTAGAAGCTAGCCTATGGTATGATTGTTGTTCGTCCTACGGACTAAAACCATCCGGTTTATATAGACACCGGAGAGGGCTAGGGTTACACAGAGTCGGTTACAATGGTAGGAGATCTACATATCCGTATCGCCAAGCTTGCCTTCCACGCCAAGGAAAGTCCCATCCGGACACGGGACTAAGTTTTCAATCTTGTATCTTCATAGTCTTGGAGTCCGGCCGATGATGATAGTTAGGCTATCCGGACACCCCCTAGTCCAGGACTCCCTCAGTAGCCCCTGAACCAGGCTTCAATGACGATGAGTCCGGCGCGCATATTGTCTTCGGCATTGCAAGGCGGGTTCCTCCTCCGAATAATTCATAGAAGATCATGAACACCAGGATAGTGTCCGGCTCTGCAAAATAAATTCCACATACCACCGTAGAGAGAATAATATTTACACAAGTTCAATCTGCTGACGTATTTTGTGGCGTGACGTCACACCACCACCAAGCCTTTACTCGAATTGTTTTTATTGTACCACCTCAGCGCGTTTAGCGAAGTGATTTCCTTGGCACGTCTTGTCGAAGCAGAGATCGTGTTCCCCTTATTCCGGGATTCCCATTAATACGGACGTGGGTAACCCAAACGCGCCATTGATTGCGGCGCTTGGGAGATAAGCGAGTTTTATCAGGCCGGTGGGGACGCATGGATTCGTCTGCCCATGTAAGGGGATAAAGATCCACCCTTTTACCAACGCCTTCTTCCTCCTTTGCTTATCCATCTCCGCGAACTCGAGCTCCAGCGCCCAAGTCCGCACATCTTACCTCAACCTTCTCCAACTATGTCCGGAGCGGGAGGCAAGTGGCTGCGCAGCGCCGGATATCTGTCCAGCGACATCGCGCACCGGCTCCCCGACGAGGGGCAGCTCATCCCCACCCCCGGGCCCCATGAGAGGGTAGTATTCCTTTCCCATTTCCTCCGCGGACTGGTCTTCCCACTCCATCCCTTTGTCCGGGGGCTCATGTTCTACTACGGCATGGATTTCCATGATCTGGCCCCGAATTTCATCCTAAACATCTCGGCATTTATCGTCGTGTGTGAGGCCTTCCTCTGCATCCAGCCCCACTTCGGCTTGTGGCATAAGACCTTCAATGTCAAGCCAAAGGTTGTGAAGGGCAGCCAAGCGGAGTGCGGAGGCGCGATGGTGGGCAAGATGCCCAGCGTTACTTGGCTCGAGGGCACCTTTGTGGAAACCATTAAGGGGTGGCAATCGGGGTGGTTCTACAAAACCGAGCCGTGTGACCCTAAATGGGCAGCGGCCCCCAAATTCAGATCTGGCATCCCCATACGACTCACCTCCTGTAAAGAGAGTGTCCTGACATGGGGTGATTCGGAGGAGCTGACTGGACTCCAAGCCTGCATCCAAAAGCCAGTGAACAAGAAGCTCAAGCTTGTCAACGTAGTCCAGGTCATGCTCATCCGCCGGATTCTCCCGTGCCAACAACGGGACTTCAATATGTGGGAGTTCGATTCGGCGCAACACCAGACTTTGAGCAGGCTCTTCGACACTACGTACGAAGAGGCCTGGAGGGTGCTGTTTAAGGGCGCCGAGGCTCCCGCATCCGCTACCGAAGATCGCGGATTCAGCTCGCAGCGTCCGGCTAGCGAGGTAAGCGATTTTACCCTTTACGGGACACTTGTTTTCCATACTTTGACTCTATGCGGGATCTAAACTCCCTCTCCTTTGACAGGACTGGCTGAAGAAGGTCGAGCGGACTAACTGTCCGGCCCCTTTGCCAGAAGACCCAGCGGACGCCCGCTTAATGGGGCTGCTGGTTCCGGCACCCCATGTGGTGCCGGAGAAGAAGGCCAAGAAGAAGGCCACGGGCACTCAAAAGAGTTCCCGTTTTCAGGTGTCATCAGACTCATCGTCCGATGGCTCCGAGGCGGACTCCTCCCACGTAGGCGAGGAGGAGAAGAAAGAGGCCTCTCCCCCAGCGGGAGGAGGGAAGAAAAGGAAGGCCTCCCCAACGAGGGAGGCTGAAGGTTCCAAGAAGGGAAGGACTCTTCCCCCGGACTGCTCTGCCAACGCCGGCGACGACGACGAGGACTGGCCTTCAAGGGCCAAGCCCCTGGCGAGATCGTAAGTATCCGGACTCCCGAATAACTTCATGATTTTTCTTTTCGCCACATGGTGTCTTTATAATGCCGCATACAACCCCGCAGTCCGCCCAGGGATGATCTTCCTGCTTCGTCGAGCGGGTCCTTGGGTGCGTCAGATATGGATTCCCTTCCGACCGCCTCCACCCCCCGTGATGCGGACGATGCCGAGGTGGAATCCCGGGAGGGGACCCGCCAGGAGGAGGAGGCCCCGGAGGTGCCGCAGGGCAACCTCCCGGACTTTGCACCGGACTCCGCACCGGAACCTGTAGTGGTTCTGGAGTCCGGCGGGCGGCCCCTTCGTAAGAAGGGCAAGACCGTGACGCCGGCGGCCTCCGTCCAACCGGAGGCGCCGGATAGCTTGCTGGAGGCGCTCAATGGCGCTTCCATCAAAGAGGAACACCGCACCGTCATGAGTGCGGTGATTCAGAAAGTTCTGCTCGCCAAGAGCGGGCTGACCGAAGCTTGCAGCAGCCTTCTAACAGGCTTTGAGGTAAGAATTTTGATATATGTAAAATAGTACCGCATAGACAGTATCCCCTGATGCTCGGTTCGGTGTTCGAAAAGAAAAGCCAGACTGAGGATCTAAAAAGATATACGCAGGAGTCATAAAAAATATGTCAATATGGGGTTGCAGGCTGTGCTGCTGACCTCTGCCGCACTGACTGCGGAGGTCAATACTTTGAAGCAAAGCCTCGAGCGGTCCGAGAACGAGCTCGGCCGTGCCAAGAAGCAGCTCGAGGACAAGGAAGGTGAGTAACACCTTATTAAAGTTGTACCTTACAGAAAAGGATTTGGTTGCAAGAAGAATGACAAGGATAACGTGGGTATTGCAGGGGCCACGAACGAGGTGGCGACCCTGAAGGAGGCGGTGTCCGCGGCCGAACGTAATGTGGCCACGGAGCGCACCGAGCGAGATAAGCAGGAGGCGCGGGTGGCGGAGGTACAGCAAGAGCTCCAGGCTCTCGTGGAAAAACATGAGAGTTTGGAGCGCGACTCGAAGACTCGAGAGTCCGAGCTTGCATCGGCTCTTGAGAGTGCCAAAGCCACTAAGGCTGAAGCCTACAAGGCCCTCCAGGAAATCGAGGCATTGAAGAAAATAGCGGCGGGTAAGGCATGTTTCATGCAAAGCAAGCATGTGAGTGTGAATTACCTATCACTTACCCGAATTCAGAGCTCTCCAGGAGCGTTCGCAGATCTGCCCTGCAGCGTGTCCGATGATGCCGCTTTCTATAGGGCCGAGGAGGGGAGCTCGATGGAGAAGGTCTTCTGGTATTAGTATGCTGAGGCCGGACATCCGGTGCCCCTTAGCGACCAGCTGAAGCAGCTGGTTGAGCTCCACAAGGTGGCCGAACAGGCCATGAAGGGCCTCATAGTTCGGCTGTGGCCTAATGAGGCCATGCCTGGGAGCTACTTCGGCCTGGTGCGGCGGCTGGTGGATGCTTGTCCATGGGTTGAAGTCATCAAGCACTCCGCCTGTATTGAAGGTGCCCGTCGGGCCCTTGCCCGCGCAAAGGTGCAATGGGGCAAGATGGATGCTGAGAAGCTTGTGACGGACGCGCCACCGCCGGGCAAAGAGTATCGCACACCCAAGATGTATTATAAGAGTTTCCTGAAGGGTGCCCGCATTATTGCGGGTGAGTGCTCCAAAGATGTAATATTTGAGTAGACTCACATTTTGTTATCCTGTGCGCTGAAAACTTTGTTCATATGCGCTAAGCAACGCTTGTTAATTTAAAATATTACCTTCTGTGCGGCCGTTTATCAAATCTGAGAGATGGCAAGTCGTCGGCTTCATCCCCCATGCCACGAGTGCTGGGGTGTTCGGGATAAATTTGAGAACTCTTGTTCCCATTTTTGGGTCCATCTAGGGAGGCGCTTAACACAACGAATGAGGCACCCGGACTTATAATGCTTGAACACTCTCACTTAGACATAGAATTCTATAATTTTAAATTTTGGTGAAGCCCCTAGTGTTCGGAAGGCCAAATTTGGGGCGCTATCCACACCTAGGCCGGACAAAGCCGGTTCCTCGCTCTAAGCGGCATACGTCTTTAGGGACTCGAAAAAAACTTCTCGAACAGCGACCGGCTCTCGCCTCATCATGACGGTCAGTTTTAGCTTTCTCCACTGAGGCGCTCGCCCAGCTCAACTAGGGCGCAATCGCAGTGGTTCTCCCAGTGCTACCTTAGCCGATACAACGGAACGTAAGGTACCAAAACATGGGAGCCGGGCAAACCCAACTATTGACCCAAGTCATGATTCGGAGCCGATGCATATAATGCTATAAGTTCGGGGTGCCGCACTTGTGAAAGTGTTCGGACTTATCACACCATGATGCGGGAAACATAAGCCCCTGGTGTATTTAGCCGTACCAAAGTGTACGGATGCAACATGTCATAGATGAACATATGTATAAGAAAGAAATGCAATTATAAGCAAAAAGGTGCTGCATTGTTTATTCAAGAAATACTGCCGTGAATGCAGGACGATACAAATAGTGCGGTAAGCAAGAGATGGGACTATTAAACATGTCCCCCTCCAGGGGTAGGCTGCGGAATGGTGTATAAAACAGATTTAATGCTCGTAATGGAGACCACCTGGATATTCGTCGTAGCCTTTCTCCTTCCCTGGCTGTTGCATCGTGAGTTCGGCAGGTCTACTGCCGGACAGGGCCTCTGATGAACGGAGTCCTGTGGGTAAAAAATATAAAAAGAGAAAAAAAAGAACGACACACTTGAGAGCCCCTGGTGTGGTTAAGCCGCATTCTGGGCCTATCGTGGTCGTGCCCCTCCCCCTATGCCCATGGTATCTCCAGAGTGTAATGATGTATGCGAAGGACTAGTCTTGCAATTTTGCAGGGGCTGGGGTTGGGGCCGCATTGCTACGCGTGCTCGGAACGTGGCAGGTGGTCTTGTTGTAGGTTACTCCGGGCGCGTTTAGCCGTGTCCGGTCGCTTAACGGCCGGACTCGAGAATTGCCTTAAGAGGCTGCACTGTACTTCTGCCGCGACAGCCGCTGTATGTTCCTCCGTTCGGAGAGAGCGTTCAGTGTTTCCGTTGACCATGATGACTCCTCGAGGGCCTGGCATCTTGAGCTTGAGGTATGCATAGTGCGGCACCACGTCCGAGCAGAGCATGATAGCCGCTGCGGAACGGAACTATGTCAAAGATTAACTCCTCGCTTCGGAAGTTATCCGGGGATCCAAAGACCACTTCCAGTGTAACTGAGCCTGTACAATTGGCCTCTACACCCGGTATGACGCCTTTAAAGGTCGTCTTTGTGGGTTTAATCCTTGAGGGGTCTATGCCCATTTTGCGCACTGTATCCTGATAAAGCAGGTTCAGGCTGCTGTCGCCATCCATCAGGACTCTGGTGAGGTGAAATCCATCGACGATTGGGTCTAAAACCAACGCGGCGAATCCGCCGTGGCGGATGCTGGTGGGGTGGTCCCTTCGATCAAAAGTGATCGGGCAGGAGGACCATGGGTTGAACTTCAGGGCGACTGGCTCCATCGCATATACATCCCTGAGTGCACGCTTCCGCTCCCTTTTGGGTATGTGGGTTGCGTATATCATGTTCACCGTCCGCACTTGTGGGGGGAAACCCTTCTGTCCTCTATTGTTCGGCGGTCGGGTCTCTTCCTCGTCATCGCTATGCAGCCCCTTGTCGTTGTTTTCGGCAATTAGCTTGCCTGCCTGCTTGAATACCCAACAGTCCCTGTTGGTGTGGTTAGCTGGCTTTTCGGGGGTGCCGTGTATCTGGCATGAGCGATCGAGTATTCGGTCCAAATTGGACGGGCCCGGAGTAGTTCTTTTGAATGGCTTTTTCCGCTGACCGAGTTTAGAGCCTCTGAATCTGGCATTGACTGTCGTATCCTCATTATTGTCGCCGTTAATGCGGCGTTTGTTCTTGTTGCGACGTGACCTGCCATTGCGGTCCTTGATATCCGGACTGCCAGAGTTTTTGCTGAGGTTGTTGCTGCGGGCTAGCCAGCTGTCCTCTCCCGCGCAGAAGCGGGTCATGAGTGATGTGAGGGCTGCCATGGATTTCGGGTTTTCCTGTCCCAGGTGCCGGGCAAGCCACTCGTCGCGGATGTTATGTTTGAAGGCCGCGAGGGCCTCCGCATCCGGACAGTCGACAATTTGATTTTTCTTAATTAAGAACCGTGTCCAGAATTGTCTGGCCGATTCGTTTGGCTGCTGAATTATATGGCTTAGGTCGTCAGCGTCTGGTGGTCGCACATACGTGCCCTGGAAGTTATCAAGGAATGCAGCTTCCAGGTCCTCCCAACACCCAATTGATTCTACTGGCAAGCTGTTGAGCCAATGCCGAGCTGGTCCTTTAAGCTTGAGTGGGAGGTATTTGATGGCGTGAAGATCATCACCGCAGGCCATGTGGATATGAAGGAGATAGTCTTCGATCCAAACTGCGGGGTCTGTTGTGCCATCATAAGATTCAATATTGACGGGTTTAAACCCTTCGGGGATTTGATGATCCATTACTTCATCTGTGAAGCATAGTGGGTGTGCGGCGCCTCTGTATTGGGCTATATCACGACGAAGCTCAAAAGAGCTTTATCTACTGTGTTCGGCCCGGCCGGACTTGCTGTGTCCGGCGCGACGGTTGTCGTCACGTATCATGGGGCGCCCACGCGATCCGTAGATCGATCTTGATTGTCTTGCCTTATCCTCCAATATATCTCGCAAGTCCAGAGCGTTCCCCTGTGGCCTTGTGCTCTTCGAGCGATGCCGGGGTACGGTTCTAGTGGAGGGCCTAGAGGCCTCTCTGTCGCGGCCACGGGGTGGTCGGTCAGCCGTATTGTGCGCTGGTGATGCAGGTTTATATGCCTCCTCCTCTAATCGGGGGAGCAGCTTGCATTTGGGGTAGCTTTTGGAGGGGCGTTCGAGCTCATGCTCTTCGGCCGCAAGGACTTGAGTCCATCTGCCGGCTAGCAGATCTTGATCAGCTCTAAGATGTTGCTGCTTTTTCTTGAGGCTGTTTGCCATGGCCATAAGCCTGCGTTTAAAACGCTCTTGTTCGACGGGATCCTCAGGCACGACAAATTCGTCGTCGTCGAGGCTTGCCTCGTCTCCGGAGGGAGGCATGTAATTATCATCCTCTACCTCTTCGTCTGCCGCTCTCTCATGAGGGCTGGCTTCTCTGTCCTCCTGTGTTGAATCTTGCTAGAGGGGGTTGTCTTCGGCACTGTCTGGGGTATTATTATCTCCGGTGCCGGAATCTCCATTCTTGCTGTGGCGGGATTTAGAGCGGCGTCGCTGACGCCGGTGCTTGGGCTCTTTCTTGGAGGGGTCATCCTCCGCTGTTCCTTCGCCATTCCCATCCTTTGGGATATCCACCATGTATATGTCATATGATGAGGTGGCTTTCCAGTGCCCAGCAGGCGCTGGTTCTTGGTCGTCTCCGGCATCGTCGTCCATACCATCGATGTCTTTGGAGTCGAAGTCTAGCATGTCGGTTAGATCGTCGACAGTGGCTACTAAGTGGGTGGTGGGTGGGCTTTGAATTTCTTCGTCGTTCGCATCCCAACCGTCTTGACCGCAGTCCGGCCAGGGCTCTCCTGATAACAAGAGATACTTTAGCGAACTCAAGATGTTGCCGAAAGGTGCGTGTTGAAAGATGTCCGCAGCGGTGAACTCCATGATCGGCGCCCAATCGGATTCGATTGGAGGGGTCGCGGGAGGTATGGAGTCCGGCGAGGAGTCCGGCACCTCGGAGTCACGAGCTTCACAAGGGACAAGGCCAGTATTCGGCTCCATCGCCGTAGAGGTTGCAGCCCCCGAGGCGGTGTTTAGCCACCCGTCCTCGATCTGCGCAGCCGGCTCCGAATCGAGGGTCGGAGCGGGCTCGTGTGCGGCCTCCAGGGCACTATCCGGCTGCAGAGCTAAATCATGCCCATCGTGACAGTGCGGCGCGCTCGGCTGTGGCTCGAATCCATTGAAGATCAAGTCTCCGCGGATGTCAGCCGTGAATTTCAAACTTCCAAATCTGACCTAACGGCCAGGGGCGTAGCTTTCGATATGCTCCAGATGGCCAAGCGAATTGGCCCGCAGTGCAAAGCCGCCGAATACGAAGATCTGTCCGGGGAGAAAAGTCTCACCCTGGACTGCGTCGTTGTTGATGATCGAAGAAGCCATCGAGCCTATCGATGACGACACAGAGGAACTCTCAATGAAAGCACCAATGTCGGTGTCAAAACCGGCGGATCTCGGGTAGGGGGTCCCGAACTGTGCGTCTAGGCGGATGGTAACAGGAGACAAGGGACACGATGTTTTACCCAGGTTCGGGCCCTCTTGATGGAGGTAAAACCCTACGTCCTGCTTGATTGATATTGATGATGTGGGTATTACAAGAGTAGATCTACCACGAGATCAAGGAGGCTAAACCCTAGAAGCTAGCCTATGGTATGATTGTTGTTCGTCCTACGGATTAAAACCATCCGGTTTATATAGACACTGGAGAGGGCTAGGGTTACACAGAGTCGGTTACAATGGTAGGAGATCTACATATCCATATCACCAAGCTTGCCTTCCACGCCAAGGAAAGTCCCATCCGGAAACGGGACGAAGTCTTCAATCTTGTATCTTCATAGTCTTGGAGTCCGGCCGATGATGATAGTTTGGCTATCCGGACACCCCCTAGTCCAGGACTCCCTCAGTCACCAAGGTAGAATTCTGTAGAAC
Source organism: Triticum dicoccoides (assembly GCF_002162155.2). NCBI lineage: Eukaryota > Viridiplantae > Streptophyta > Magnoliopsida > Poales > Poaceae > Triticum > Triticum dicoccoides. The sequence goes on from NW_021219259.1 coordinate 21,915, forward strand.
TATGTAGTGTGCTTGAGACCAAGAATGCCCATCCCTACATATTATTGAGTCCCCTCCTAGCATGCCTTTTCCACTCAGTCTCCCCTCATACCGTGGTTGAGGAAGACCAATCTTCTTAAGGTCAGGAATGAAGTCAACACAAAACCCAATGACATCCTCTGTTTGATGGCCCATGGAGATACTTCCTTCTGGCCTAGCGTAGTTACGTACATATTTCTTTAGGACTCCCATGAACCTCTCAAAGGGGGACATATTGTGTAGAAATACAGGGCCCAGAATGACAATCTCGTCGACTAGATGAACTATGACATGCGTCATGATATTCAAGAAGGATGGTGGGAACACAACCTCGAACTAACAAGACATTGCGCCACATCACTCCTTAACCTTGGTACGATTTCTGGATCGGTCACCTTCTGACTAATTGCATTGAGCAATGAGCATAGCTTCACAATGGCTAATCGAATATTTTCTGGTAGAAGCCCCCTCAATGCAATCGGAAGCAGTTGTGTCATAATCATGTGGCAGTCATCAAACTTTAGGTTCTGGAACTTTTTCTCTGACATATTTATTATTACATTTATATTCGACAGGAATCCAGACAAGACCTTCATACTGAGCAGTCATTCAAAGAAGATTTCCTTCTCTTCTTTGGTAAGAGCGTAGCTAACAGGACCTTCATACTGCTTTGGAGGCATGCCGTCTTTTTCATGCACACGTTGCTGGTCCTCCCGTGCCTCCGGTGTATCTTTTGTCTTCCCATACACACCCAAGAAGCCTAGCAGGTTCACGCAAAGATTCTTTGTCACGTGCATCACGTCGATTGAAGAGCGGGCCTTTAGGTCTTTCCAGTAGGGTAGGTCCCAAAATATAGATTTCTTCTTCCACATGGGTGCGCGTCCCTTAGCGTCATTTGGAATAGATAGTCTGCCAGGACCCTTTCCAAAGATTACTTGTAAATCATTGACCATAGCAAGTATGTGATCACCGGTACGGACGGCGGGCTTCTTCCGGTGATCTGCCTCACCTTTGAAATGCTTGACTTCCTTTCGGTATTGATGGTTGGTCGAAACAAATCGATGATGCCCCAGGTACACATTCTTCCTGCATTTTTCCAGGTATATACTTTCAGTGTCATCTAAATAGTGCGTGCATGCGTGGTATCCCTTGTTTGTCTATCCTGAAAGGTTACTGAGAGCAGGCCAATCATTGATGGTTACAAATGGCAACGCATGTAGGTCAAATTCCTGCTGTTTGTGCCCATCCCACACACATACATCGTTTCCATTCCACAACTTTAAAAGTTCTTCAATTAATGGACTTAGGTACACATCAATGTCGTTGCCGTGTTGCTTAGGGCCTTGGATGAGAACTGACATCATAATGAACTTCTCCTTCATGCACAACCAAGGAGGAAGGCTATAGATACATAGAATCACAGGCTAGGTGCTGTGATTGCTGATGTGCTCCCCAAAAGGATTAATGTCATCCGCGCTTAAACCAAACCATATGTTCCTTGCGTCACCTGCAAAGTCCTCCCAGTACTTTCTCTTGATTTTTCTCCACTGCGACCAGTCAGCGGGTGCTCTCAACTTCCCGTCTTTCTTAGGTCCTCTCTGTGCCATCGCATCAACTTGACATGCTCTTTGTTTCTGAACAGACATTTCAACCGTGGTATTATAGCAGCATACACATCACCTTGGCAGGAACCCTCTTCCTGGGGCGCTCGCCGTCAACATCACTAGGGTCATCTCGTCTGATCTTATACCGCAATGCACCGCATACCGGACATGTGTTCAAATCCTCGTACGCACCGTGGTAGAGGATGCAGTCATTAGGGTATGCATGTATCTTATGCACCTCCAATCCTAAAGGGCATACCACCTTCTTTGCTGCGTACGTACTGTCGGCCAATTCGTTATCCTTTGGAAACATCTTCTTCAATATTTTCAGTAGCTTCTAAAATCCTTTGTCATGTACACCATTCTCTGCCTTCCACTACAGCAATTCCAGTGTGGTACCGAGCTTTGTGTTTCTATCTTCCCAATTGGGGTACAACCCTTTTTTCTGATCCTCTAACATGTGATCGAACTTTAGCTTATCCTTTACACTTCCGCACTGTCTCTTTGCATCAACAATGACCCGGCAAAGATCATTATCGGCCACATCTTCTGGTTCCTCTTGATCTTTAGCTTCCCCCGCTACAACATCACCGTATTCATGGGGCACATAGTTGTCATCATCCTCTTATTTTTCGTTGTCTTCCATCATAACTCCTGTTTCTCCGTGCTTGGTCCAAACATTATAGTGTGGCATGAAACCCTTATAAAGCAGGTGGTTGTGAAAGATTTTTCGGTCAGAGTAAGACTTCGCATTCCCACATATAGGGCATGGACAACACATAAAACCATTCTGCTTGTTTGCCTCAGGTACTTCAAGAAAATTATGCACACCCTTAATGTACTCGGAGGTGCGTCTGTCATTGTACATCCATTGCCGGTTCATCTGCATGCATTATATATAATTAAGTGTGTCAAAAACCATTACAGAACATCATGAATACAGAAGTGACCAAATTAATATAAGTTCATCATCACATTAAAACCAAAGTACATACATAGTTCTCATTGAACAACATATAGCTCTCCAGAGCATCTAATTAAACCATACATTGAAACTATCTAAAACATTTCAATGCAACAACAAATGTAATCATAATCACAACTAAGTTAACAATTGATCCAATGACATAATGACACCAAGCCTCAGTATGATGGCATATTTTCTAATCTTTCTAATCTTCAAGTGCATTGCATCCGTCTTGATCTTGTGATCATCGACGACATCCGCAACATGCAACTCCAATATCATCTTCTCCTCCTCAATTTTTTTTAATTTTTCCTTCAAGTAATTGTTTTTTTTTTCGACTAAATTTAACCTCTCGACAATAGGGTCAGTTGGAATTTCCGGTTCACATACCTCCTTGTCGTGAGTGAACCGGGTTTAATGGGCTTGCCTTGCTTGGACCAAAGCCATGTTTTCCCCTAGTGCTTCGATTATATGTCGATGCGAAAAGAATTAGAAGTAAAAGTTGGAAACTTCCTGAAAATAAAATGGAAAGGAAATGTAGCAATTGGCAAGGCAGACTACTTGTCGGTGTTGGTTCATAACTCTTATATAGTCCTCTTTGACCGGTATTCCTTACTTTATGATGTTTTCTGATGGACTTTCAATTGATGTGAATAAGAGGCTGTATTTTTTTTAGATCTATACTTTTATGGGCAAAAGATGTGCATCAAAAAATATCATTTAGTGAAATGGTCTGAGGATTGTAGACCCAAAGATATGGGGGGTTTGGGGATAAAGAACCTCTCTTTAATGAATAAAGATTTACTACTACCTCCGTTCGGATTTATTGGTCTCCTTCATATTTTAAGCTAAATCTTGACTGTAGATTTAACTAACAAAATATAAGAGTATGTCACCAAATTTATATTATTGGATTCACATTAGAAAGAGGTTTTCAAAAATACTATTTTTGTGGTATATATAACTTATTTTTTTATAGTTAAATAAAGGTCAAAGTTTAACCTAAAACACGATGGGGACTAATAAACTCAGACGAATGTCGTATGTAGATGGTGGTGGAAACTCTTTAATACTGATGGTTTATGGCAAGGGGTGCTTCTTAACAAATACCTGAATTTTGCTGGGATTAATCATAAATAGGGACTCCCAATTTTGGACTGGAATTATTAAACACGAAGATCATTTTCTTTCTTTGTGTAAGTTTTTTGATTAGGGATGGCAAAATGTGATATTTTGAGAAGACATGTGGATTGGGGATAAACCTCTTAAGAACAATTTTCCTAGACTACAATATGTGTTTTGATAAAAACAAATATGTTAAGTTTAGAAGAACCCTTTATGGTGACTCATTAGATCCGTGGAATCATATTGAATAGGCTTGTGAAGATGTAGTTTAAACAGATCAAAGATATTCTATTAAATGGACCCTTAATAAAATTGATTTGTACACTATGAAATTATACTCTCTCTGTAAAGAAATATAAGAGCTTTAGATCACTGCTTAGTGATCTAAATGCTCTTATATTTCTTTACGAGGGAGTACTATAGATACATGATTGAAAATGGGGCCAAATATTCACATAACTTCATGTGGAAAGTTAAAATGCCTCCTAGAGTTAAAGTTTTCGTTTGCTTGGTGCTTCGGAATAGTATTTTGACTAGAGACAACTTACTCCGGAGGGGATGGACTGGTGATGCGGAAATGCCCTTACTGTGGAAAGGAAGGAACTATTAACCATTTGTGTTTGTTTCTAAGTTGCTTTGGAATAGAATGAAATCTGTTTGATTGATTTAGCCTATCCAAAGGAGTTTCTGTAAGGGAAGTCGTCGAGTCGATCACCAGATCCAAAAAATGATGCAGGAACTTCAAGGCCATCCGTTAGGCGTACGCGAAGTGCCTCAAATATCATTGTTGCAAGCGGTTTTAAAAGCGAGATGAATTAATTTTAATGTGTTTCTTATGATCCGACTAAAATTTTAGAGGATGGTGATACTACGAAAAGATATTTAATCAAGGCCACTACCTTTTTTGGATTGTCCATCATAAAAATTAATCTAGAACGGTTTGATCAATAAGCATGTTACTTTTTATCTATCATTGTGTAAAGCTATTGCGAGATGACACAACATCATTGAAAAGATGCATTTCAGTTATGAACGTTGTCAAGAAAAAGTTGCGTAACAAAATGGGTAATCGGTTCATAAGTGATTCTTTAATTTTGCTATGTGTTTCAAACTGTGTTATCTACCATTAGTATTAATGTTTTGATTGATCTTTTTGAGATGATGGAATCGAAATGGGGTACCAAAAATGTGACTGACTTAACATGCTTCTTTTGCTTGCTGGTCTTTAATTTTAAACTTTTCAAACTAACTTGTCATTTGCTTCAATGTTTTCAGGAATATGAGAAACTAAACCTAAGACTTGAAGTTATTTTGGTACCACTCTATTTTTAACATGAGAGGTTTTATGATTTCATTCAACATGTATGTACAACACTCATCATTTTCTACCGTCACACTAATGTGATAAGTTATATCATAATTCTATTCATCATGTTATCTTTGGATGCTATACTATTATTATGTGATTGTGTAAAATCCGACATTACACGTAACTAATTTATATCAATTTCTGACAATAGTTCAGTGAGTGAACCCAATGGCTCAATTTTCTGGCTCCGTCCCTGCGTTAATCTATATCCTAGAGATCCGGCTTGTGGATTCTTAGGGTGATGGAGCATGGAGAATGGTTACCATGTGGGCTATCGGCATGTTAACTGATATAGCCCTTCTGTGGTCTCCGTGGGCAGGTGAGGCTAGTTCATGGTGCCCAGGTAGATCATACATCGTCAATCTTCTTTGCTTTATGTTGGTCCTGGTAGTAGTAAGGCATTGTGGTTTCTTCTAACAGAAATCAAAGAAGCTCTCTTTATCAAAAAAGAATAAAACTAGGCAGGAGTTTTTTTAAACACATAGCATACACTCATATATACGCACGTACACTCTCATGTATGAACGCACAGATGCACACCCTATCCCTGTGAGGACCTCTGAAAGACTGGGCTGACACAACATCTTATGATTAACGAAGTCATTACAGAAGCCTTCATAGTCGACGGAACGTCTTTTCCCACCGAATGCACATCACCTGAATGCCTGAAATAAATTCAATAAATGCGAGCACGGGTGTATAGGAGTTGAACCCTGATGGGCTAGGATAGCACCTCCTAACCATCCAACCGAACCTTGCTTGGCAAGCAAGCTGGAGCCAGTAGCAAATAGGCTAGCTAAATTTGTTTCGGTCGAAATCCAGTTGGTACTTTCGTGAAAGCGTCACCATAGAACCGACTTATTTGGGGGGAAAGGACACCTAAAACGCGTACGTGCACGGTTCATCTATACAACAACACGGAGTAGCAGCTTAGGCAATTAGAGTACACGCAGTGTCCACTAAATGTACGTTTCATTTCCCGCAAAAAAAAAAATCGTTCGGCAGTTTCTTGCCGCTTTTCGCGCTTACTAGTAGTAAAACTGGAAAGACGTCGACCCGGAGACATTCATGTGTAGCTTCAGCGCACCCAGCATGCATCATCCGTTTCTTTTCAACTTGACTTGGCTAGAAGTTTTTCTCGGCGTCTTGAATCTGGATCCTGGAGCGGTGGTGAGCACTGGTGCTCGCATATGCATGCACCGACTCGGGTAGATCTATCTAGCCAATTCACCGTGCAATAAGATTTTTTTATATATGCTGCCGTGCGTTGTTTGAGATGGATGTGTACTGTCTGCTCGCTGGGTTAAGGTTGTCGTGTGCGCCCCCCTTCCTCCGCCTCTCCACCTTTCTCTCTCTCGTATTTAATACGCCTCGGGCCCTCTTCAGTCCTCACCCCTCTCCCCTCCCGCCTCCTACCCAACCCATCTTCTGTCCCTGATATTCCTTCCTGATCTTGCCTCGCTCTTGTGCTACCTCTACATCCCATCTCCCCATGGACGGCGGCACCGCCACCGTCTGCTCCATGTGCGGGGACATCGGCTTCCCCGACAAGCTCTTCCGGTGCGCGCGCTGCCGCTACCGCTTCCAGCACTCGTACGTATCTCTTCTTCTTCCTCCCCCTCGCTCTCCTCCGCCACTTCTTGATATGAATGGATGAGTCACCGTCACTCACCATCCCAACACTAGCTTCTTGATATGAATGGATGAGGAACTCTCATGGACGAGGGAACAAAACACTAGCTAGTATATGTATGTTTTCTAGCTAATCTTGCAGTAGTAGTAGTTCATCTTTCTCATATATGCGGTGCTTGCATGCAGCTATTGCACGAACTACTATGGCGACGGGGCACCGGCCTCGGCGGGGGCTGATATGTGCGACTGGTGCCTCAGCGACGTCTCCGGGATGGCCAGGAGGAGCGCGTCGACTTCCGGGAGGCAGCAGGCCTCCGTCAGCCAGGATTCGGCCATGACGGGCTACTCCGGCAGGATCGACAAGGCGGCAACCGGCGGCGACCAGGAGAGCGGGCGCCGAGGGTCGACCAAGGTGGGAGGCCGCAGGTACAAGCTGCTCAAGGACGTCCTTTGTTAGAAACTAGTTTTAGGCGCCATCTTGCAGGCCTCATCGAGCATGACCCAAGTACGACCAGCTAGTTATGAGGAGTTAGCTTGTAGCCAAGGTCGGTAGTTATATTAGTTTGATCGATGTGCATATATGAGTATTGTATATGTTTGTTTTCTTATGTGTTACTTAGGAGTAAGCATCTGCTCGCTTATAGTAAGTACTCTGGCTTGGTAAACCTTATCTTATGCTGTTTGTTTGTGTGGCCACAGTTTATCTAGCACGTACTCTCTTGTTCTCTTGTGCCGGTAATCTTTTGTTTGTTCATATTGGATGCATGCTTACATACTCCTCATTGGTTTTTTCTACTGCATGTTACGTGATTACTTTGCTGTCCTCTTCTCAACTTTGTTCTTAAAACGCTCGTGCATCGTGCATGAATCGAGTGGTAATGACAACGAAGTCGCCGTACGTTGCATACATATGGGGAATTAAGGATGCCATAGCAATACCTTGCATCTCTAGGAGTCTAGGTACCAGCACGCATGGTGCATGCATGCATGCATGCACTAGCTGCTGTTCCCGCCCGTACACGCATGTACCAGTGATTTCCCGAACCCAAGGCCGTGGGAGAGGCCGGCCGGAGCTAGGTAGCACGCTGCATGCTGCCAAGGCGATCGGGCCGGCCGGCCAGCCACAGCCAGGGGCGATGCATGTAGCAGTCAACGGGTCGTACCAGGCAGGACCGGCCGGTGGAAGTGGCCGACAAACCCATGCGTGCTCCCCTCCACTTGCATGCGCTGCTAGGTTAATTATCCCGCGCCTCTGCGTGCATGGCTGCCTAGCTAGCTCGGTCGTTAATTAGCTTCCAAATCTACACCTGATAATAAGTTAAATAAAAGAGATAGAGATATGCAGTGGCTAAAAGGTTTCTATGCCACGCTCACTCTTCTCCTCCTTTTATACTAATCAATCTTGTTCGATTTGCTCGTGATGCCCTGTCCACGTCGATCGATTCGATGGTAGTACGTGTATAAGATTCAGATCTCTTCACACAGTAGTAGTACTAAAAACGTACCTATATATGGCCCATCTTCAGGAAAAGGTGGTTCTTTAGTTAAGCCGGCCTCAACTGCTAAGACCAGGAATTAATAGTGCGCACTATGTAGACGAGCACACACGTACAGCTGTGCTCGCCGGGCCACGGTGCCAATGCTGCCGACCCTACCGTGCATGTGTGAACCTGGTTCTTTTTAGGTGTCATGTAGCAAGAAAGACCGGACATTGCATTGTGGCCACCTAGCTAGCTAGCAAGCTAGCTAGGTTTCTTTCCACTCGTCTTCTTTCGTGGGCCTTAAGCTAGCTTTCTTGCAACAGCTATAAGCCATTGTAGCACGCATCCAGCTATCCACTTACTACATTCAGCATACTACTCAGATCCTACTTAGTAGCACATTACACAGTTGCACACAAACATTAAGCTAGCCGTTATATGCTTCCATACTATTCGTGCCGCTAGATATTTCTTGATGATGCACTACACATACACTCCTATATAGGAGGCCTCTATATGTAGCCTGTGATCAGTTTGAGCAGATAAGCTGTGGAAACACTGAAAAGGTATTGCATTGAAGAGAATTGAATCGACTGCATGTTCTACTAGTTTCTACTACTAGCTCCTGCTCTACTAGCCTATAGAGGCAGTACTCCACTCCCATGGAGAGAGAGAGAGAGCTATGCATGCATGGAGATGGAGGTGAGGTGTGTCCTTGACAACAAAGGTGGCACGATCACATGCATGCATTCTCATTTAATGTGTGACCATTCGTGATACTGTATTTCCTTGCGGCTAGCGTTCCGGAGTTGATGTTCCCGTATTTTTTTTCTTGATGTTTTGCTGTCCTGCACCTGCCATGCACGTAGCCTATGTATAGATATGCTTAGCCTAGCTAGGTGCATTATTTGCTTTCAGCTGACACGTGACCAGTGACAGGGACTGCGAGTATTGATGGAGTAGTTGGTGCTGCTGAACTTTCAGCCGAGAATGGCACACTCGGTAGTTGCATTTACCTGAGTAATTCGGTTCCCTCAGTAATTTACGGCAAAGATAGTGGGAGACAGTTAACCTACTTGGTCACTTTGATACACTGTTAGTTAGGCTGTATAGACCAGGTCAACCGAGATATACCCATATGTGCCCTTTTTTAGCATGGAAAGTATATCGATTAGTAGCTTGTTGATAAGCATGACTGCAAGATCGTACTCATGTGTCTAATCTTCGTGTGGATAAGAAAGACCTCGAGTCATCGTCAACCTGGGACTTAGCTCTGGGTTTTGAGACGGGGCCACTTTCTGAAAAGCTAGCGCCGTACAGCTATTACAGCACTGCAGTGTACGGCTCTAGCTACGTTCGATCTGGTGGAAGGTGTATTCTGTCTTGTTGCTTGGAGCATTGGACTGCCTTGTAGTTGTACAGTACTACGTACCTCCAGTTGGATTTAAACACCGTGAACGGACGCAGCTAGGTAGCTATATCCGGATTCTTTTCTAGAATGGGTATATCCGCATTTTACTTCATGTCCTTTACCCCTTTCTTCCCCAGCGTTTAGCGTATGCTTTCAAGGCGCCAGCCTGTCTCCTGCATGTTTAGGACTTCAGAAAAATTACCCTGATCGCACAAACACATGCTTATAGAAAGGAGGAAAAATAAGCTACGTCCCCATTTTCTGGGTTGCTCTGAAATAAAATAACTACCTTCGTTCCTTTATATATAAGGTGTATTTGTTTTTGATAAAATTTCATAATGTAAGATGTTTCTTCTAATTTCTTGTAGTTTCATTTTTAGCCTTTCAGAGAGAAGGAAATTATTTCTCTCATGATTGCATGTATCTTCTTTGTAGCAAAAGAAAGAAATTATCTCTCGCTTGATTGACTGTATCTTTTCTTTCTGGACTAACTGATTTATTAGCCACTAGCCAACAAATTTTCTAAGGGTAATACAGATTGGCTCGTCAAGTATTATCAGGTTTGACATAATAATACTATCGGATGACAAATATTCCCTCTGTAGACAAATGTTAAGATGTTTTTGCCATTTAATTTAAACTATAAAAACGTCCTACATTTGTTTACAGAGGGGGTATGCGCTTATCATCATCGGACTATTTATTACAAGATTGATTATTTATTACAAGATTGATCTGCTGGCAGTCTGCCATATATAACATCCCATACATATATCTTCATTTTAGATTATTTTTTAGGGTTTTTCAGATAAGTTAATATGTCTTCTCGCAAAAAAAAGATATGTTCAACAATCAAGAGACAAAACATGGGTTATCCGCCAGAGGATGCTCAATTCCGCACATGGTACAAACCACGAAAGAATTAGACACATAAAAGAAAAGGTCAAATATAAAGTCAAGAATGGCCACAAAGGAAAGAGGCCAAAATTAAGGTGAAGCCCACTAAGCCTCATGCCCCCATTGTCGTGAAAATTGAGAAATCTAGCCCTTTTCTGAAACATTAGCAAAAAAATGAACCTGGTCCAAAATAATTTCACAAAATGACTCATTTGCATGATGTTCGGCCTGGGGCGCCATGGTAGATAGCATGACGCCTTGGCGCCATGCAAGAGAGCACGATACTCTGGCCGGGGCGCCATGCAAGAGAGCACGACGCTCTGGCCCGCATCCCAACCCTAGGTATCTAAATAAACGGGCCATTTTGTGAAAAAATCTAGATCGGGTTCATTTTGCGCCAAAGTTTTTGAAAATGGTCAAATTTGTCCATTTTCACCCCATCGCCATGGACCAAATGCAACCACCCCCTTCCAATGAAGCAGGTCCATGGACCAAGGAAAAGACTAGGAACCTGCAAAAGGCACCCTCGGCCAATTGGGTGGAGTGAATTTCCCTTCGAACCTGGGCTTGAAATAGAAACATCTGAACAAAACTTTGCTTTGTGTCAAGGAATAGACCAAGGACACGCGGAAAACGGTGATCGGCTATGCCTTTCTACCGAGTTGGATGTCAAAACACATCCGGATAGTTCGATTTGAACTATTGCGGGTGATTTGAGAGTCAGGGTTGGAGATTTCCTTACGCCTCACTCGACCATGAGGTGTGACCAAACCTAGTTTACAAATATTACTGTCCAACTATCTCACCCCGTTGCACTTGAGGAAAGATTTGATCTTTGGTAGAGGTAAAGATACTATATCTGCCTCTGTGAGTTTTATTTAAAACTACTGGGAGTCCTTCTCGTTTTGTCATTCCAACATGAAGATGGAGATTAGCAGCAAATGTAAGGAGATGGCGGATGACTTCAATTATTCTAATGATGTGGATGGAAAATGTGTGACATGGCAGCCTCCCAATCCTGAGCTCATTAATATCAATGTTTTGGCAAGTTTTGTGGAGGCCATTAGTATTGCGAGTGTGGGGATGGTTGCCAAGAAACATACCGGAGAAGTTATGATTTTTTCTTGGGATTATATTGGGAATTGCAGAAGCATGGAGGAAGCGGAAGTTAGAGCGACACTTGTGGGGCTTTATATCGGTATTACCCTTCATAAACCCATCATTTTCGAATTTGATTGCTCTTTTGTAGCTTCTTTTCTTTCTTTCTTTTTTGCGAGAAAACTTCTGATATATTCATCTTCAATCATGGCAGTACAACAAACACAAGAAATAATAAAAATTACATCCAGATTCGTAAATCATCTAGCGACGACTACACACACTGAAGCGAGCCGAAGGCGCGCCGCCGTCATCGCCCCTCGCTCGCTGGAGCTGTGCAAAACTTGTTGTAGTAGACAGTCGGAAGTCTTCGTGCTAAGGCCCCATTGGATCAGCGCACCAGAACAATAGCCGCCGTTGATGAAGAGTAGCGTAGATCGGAAGGATCCAACCTGAAAACACAAGAACATAGATGAACAACCAAATCTGAGCAGATCCACCAAAGATAGATCCGCTGAAGACACACCTCCACACACCTATCGATGGTGCTAGACGCACCACCGGGATGCACTAGTGCAGAACAGGGCTATAGCACCGGTTTGTAAGGCACTTTAGTGACGGTTCCGTAACCGGCACTAAAGTGTGGGGACTAAAGGTCCCCCCCCCCTCTTTAGTACCGGTTCTGCACGAACCGCCACTAAAGGGCCACCACGTGGCACGTGCCAGCGCCGGGGGCGGGGAGCCCTTTAGTACCAGTTACTAAAAGGTTTGTGGGGTTTTCGGTTCATGATTTCTTTTTCCTTTAACTTTTGTGTTTTCCATTTAATTCTATTTCGTTTGCAGGTATTTTACGATATTACATATTGTACATGTTATGCATATATATAAATAGAATTTCTTGTAGAATCGATCACACACACACACACACAGATATATATATATATAGGGCTGAACTATTTTGTTACCGGTAACAGAATATAGAATATTATTCTGTTACCCGCGGTCCCTATAAGGGCGTGACGCGCAGATGACAGGAGAAACTCCCCGACCCGTCCCCAATCGAACCCGCCTCCTACCGCCGGAGGCAGCCGTCGCAGGCGAGCGAGCGGCGGCGGCAGCCAGAGCGAGGGAGCCCGCGGCGCCATTACGGGTAGCTCCTTCGACACACGCGCTGCCGCCGGCTGGCCGTCCGCACGCCTCACCGCCGACGGGCTCGCCGGCCCCTCCCCGCGCGCCTTCCCTCCGACGGGCGCCGCTCCCTCCATGCGCACCTCCCGTCGACGGCTGCCGTGGCCCGTTCCCGCCTCCGGCGGCTGCCGCACGCCGTCCCAGCCTCCCTCCGCCGTCGCGCCCCGCGTCGTCCCAGCCGCCGGCGAAATCCAGCTGCGCTCTTGAGATTCGTCTTCTTCCTCACCGAGACACGCGATAGCCACCCCAGTTTGGCCGTAGTAAGTACCTCAGTACGAGTTAAAAACGGTGGTCCGTTCGGAATAAAAGAAATGACCGAATTCAAATTGTAAAAATTTAAGCAAAAAAAAGAAACCCCATGAAAATCCTGCTTAGTAAGTACGTCAGTACAAGTCATGAAATGAGAGAAGTTCAGAACATCATTGTCAAAAAAATATTGAGTTCAAAAAAGAAGTGTACAGACTGTAGCTTAGCATTTGATAATTGTTTGCAACATGTACAACCACTGGATGATTATGTAATTGTTTTCATGCGTTACCATATGTCCAATAGTTCACTATGTACTTTATAATCAGTTCAACCCCCTGAACATTCCGGATTGTTCAAAAAAGAAGTGTACAGACTGTAGCTTAGCATTTGATAATTGTTTGCAACATGTACAACCACTGGATGATTATGTAATTGTTTTCATGCGTTACCATATGTCCAATAGTTCACTATGTACTTTATAATCAGTTCAACCCCCTGAACATTCCGGATTGTGAAAAATAGCTCAGTACAAACACACACATATGTCAGTACAAGTACTTTGTTTATCAGACGGGAAAAGAACAAGATGTGTCTTGCCGTATTGAAAAACTTTTTAAATAAATACAAAGTAAGGTCTAGTATGTGGAAACACCTCAGTACAAAATCATATAGACATCCATTCAAGTACTTTTTTTGGAATCATTCAAAACTACAGTGAAAAATATCTCAGTACAAACACATAAATATATCAGTACGAGTACTCTGTTTTTTGAAGGGAACACACCATGATGGGTGTCGCCGTAATCCAAATTACTCTTCAATGGCTGTAAATATGAGAAAACATTCAGCATGACTAAGTTTCGCATTTTCGATAGCTATCCAACAGTATATTATTTGCCACATTTCGACAAACTTTTTAAAAAATCGCGTTCAAAATCAAATTTGACCGTATTCGAATTTGCTTTTAAACCGTAAGGAATTAGAAAAACATTTCAATGCAAAAATGTTGCACATTTTACGTAGCTTTCCAACACCATATTATTTGTGTCAATCCGACAAACCGTTTGCAAAAAATCGCGAAGATACGTTTCACCCAGAATTTCACCGTTTTTCAAATTACTTTTAAATCATATTGAGTTAGAAAAAACAATACATATATGGAAGATGCGGATTTTCACCAGCTTTCCAACACCATCTTATTTGCTCAATTCCGACAAACCGTTTGAAAATTGAGTCCAAAATACGATTCACATTTTCGGTTTTGAAAAAAATGGTTTTTTCAAAACTGCTCTTAAACCATAATGATTTTGCAAAAACGTTCAATATACTTGAAATATGGTTGTCAAGAGCTTTCCAACGATATATTACACGCCCTGTTCCGAGAAAAAAATTACAAAAAAATTTTGAACTAAAGAAGACGAGCTGTTAAACACAACTGAAAGCATCAGTTCAACTTCTTCGAAAACATTAGTACAACCACCTGAAACCGTCAGTTCAAAAAGGGTAACACAATAGCCCAGATGTATATATATATATATATATATATATATATATATATATATATATATATATATATATATATATAGACACACACACATGGCTGCGCTATTGTGAGCGAGCGCGCATTTTTGCTTAGCCTACGCTCCGGCCGGTCCTAATTAGGCGTGCGGTTCGCGTGGAGAATGCCGTCTCCACCGCTAGTTGTTGATGGTAAGGGAGTGTGCAAGAAAAAGTAATGCATTTATTTTTGTTACCATGAGCTGGTCGGCTATGTCCCGCTTCTGAGTTCAATATTCATTGTCAGTAATAGGGAAAGTATAGATAGTAATGACCAAAGTTTTTTTTACCTTTGATCTCTAAACATAGTAAAACCTTGCTGACATGTAGTAACAAATTACTACATGCTCACAAATTGGCAGCAGTAAAAAAGGAGTGGATGGTAATGCAGAAGGAAATCAACATCGAAAAAATTAGAGATGCTTCGATCCAAGTTGATATGTAGTAATGCAGTACTACATCCGCTATTTTAGTCTAAAAATGGATTGCTCTTGATCATACAGGCCGCATGCAGATGGTAACTCGTTACGACTTTCTAAGGTCCATTTACTACTGCTACAATAGTGATGGTAACATGTTTACTACGTCCTACATGCATGCCAGGAATTAACGGTTGGGCTTGGCTCTTTTATAACATTACGATGGTGATGAACTAAATGGTCTGACATGTAGACATGCGATGGATTGGCTATGTTAATTAGCGTGTGGTGATGGTAACATGTTACTATCCAATTTTCACGGAGGGGAGAAGCTGGCGAAGCGGGTGGAGCAGTTTTGGTCGTAAAACGTTACGGTCAAATTTTTCCACAACGCGTGTGCCCTTCGGTCTAATTAGTGAGTCGGGCTACTTTGCGCGTATTAGCCGGTTGGCTCAAACTGGCCGGAGTGTGGGATAAGAAAGAATGCGCGCAAGCTTAGGTTAGCAAATGTTTCCTACAAGCAATGATAGTTACCACCACTTGCGTTTTGTATGTTGTATGTAGTATCTGTCGAAACCGAGAGTATGTACGTGTAGTATGTAGCATATAACAATGATTAGGTAGTATATATACAAATTTTTAGGTAGTATGTACCATTTTTTGAGTGTGCTCTTTTTTACGTACAAATATGTATGTATTTCACAAATATAACAAAAACTATGGGCTCATATGCAATTTTTTTATGTAACTTGTTTTGAAATATCTTAGATATAGTATACGAACATATTTAAAATAACAAAATAGTATATATAGTACCACATGCTAGTATATGAGACATGTGGGGTAACTACCACCGGGTGGTAGGATGGATTATATATATATATATTGTGAATAGTGTTCAAATGTCTCACAACCACCATTATTCACACACACACACATGTGTATATATACACACACACACACAATTCGGTATATATCCAATTTCTCCTACATGTTGCCTTCAGAGCCAGTGACATTTGCCTTGGTGTCTTCGGAGCACAATGACAATTGGGAGTGGTTCATGGGCGCGATAGCGGGTAATAGTATTCTCCTTTGGGATCTATGACCTCGTCAAGCAAAAATCCTGTTATTTCCTCTTAAAGTGCTCGTATGCGCTCCTTTGGTAGGAGTGTCTCCCGCACCTCATTGAACTGTTAAGAAGGAGATCAATATGCATGTGTATTAGTTCTGTGACTAGATATCAATAATGATGTAAAAATTGTGAATAGTGTTCTGGCAAACGTACCCATAGCTGTCTATCAGATTTGGTCTTTTCCGCCATCATGCGAATGTTCTCGCAAACGTAGTATGCACACACTTCAGTCCCCGGCGCTTGCTTCAGGGCTTTTATGAAAATAGAATTTAATCAGATAATAATTAATCAAGCATGATATATAATTAATGGTATTGAAACTAGAATTAAAGAGATGGTAGCTAGCTAGTACTACTTAATTACTTATACCTTGGGTCGAAACCAATACAACTTTTCTTTCCATGGACCTGGAACCTCTTTCCTGAACTTTCCCCAAGCCCTGCCCGTCGGCAAAGAAAATGAATAAACGTGTTATTAAATAGTTGATGTCAGGAAATGACGAACTAAAGAGGCTGACATATAGTTAATAATGATTGAAATTACCTGTCGACTATCACCTTCAAGATTGAGTAGTCACTTTGTTTTTTAAGTAGTGAGTCCAATACTTCAACTGTTCCTTTATCAACTTTAATGATTAATAAGATCCAATGGTAACTGCATGCGCACACGTTTGCATGTCCTAATTAAGCGGGCATGTGCATAACACTCATCAACTACCCTAAACCGAATACACTTAAGTATTAACATCTAGCTAGCTAGTAAGCAAAAACAGAATTTGTAGTACAAGATAGTGTGACTCACCGGAAGTTGTAAGGAAGTAGTATATCTTCATTGGTATTGAGGCGCTTCAAGAACTCTAGCATGTTTTTTCTCTACATCTGCTTTATACCATGCATATGTCCATGTTTCTTCATTAATAGTATTTGGGTCAATGAACCCAATGCCATAGCGTCCACCTTTTTTCATTTCATACATCTACATCCTGCATAATACCACAGAAAAAAATATATAGTGAGGATAATTACAGGTAAGGATCGATCAATGAGCACTACGGCTAGCTTGAGACTTAAATTACAAAAAGAAATCACTTACAGACAATAACAACTCACGATAGCTTTGTCGAGTGCTTCTTGATTGAATAACTGAAATAGTTCTGAATATTCAATGGTCAGAGCTAGCTTATGGAAGTAATGCTCTTCCTTGACTTTCACCATGAGGGACTCTCGATTGGAACTCTTGGTAATTTTCATGTACCAATCATTCAATTCATACATTTTCGTTGGGAGGTTCTTGACCTCCTCAGGCTTGACCAAAGGTTTGCCGCGGACATATTTCAGTTTTATATCCTCCTCTCTAAGCGGAGACATGGGCTCAATCTCGAGGAGTTGTCCAACAGTGATACCGAGCATTTCATCCTGCCTTCTATGCTCGTCGGTTTTTACCAGCTGGCCGACGCTTGTACTCTCATGTGTTGGTACAACAAGCGGGGGGATCGATTGTGCTGCCTGTTCTCCCAGCTCGGGAATGGTTTTCCCGCATTTTTGGCCAGCTGCTTGGCTCGAGCTCGAGCTCGACTCCTTCTTTTGTCGTGCTCGATGTGCCTTCCTGATTTGGCACTCATAGTCTGAGTCAACAGGCTTGGGAGCTGGTGCTTTAGCCATACGAATAAAGTGGTCAATCTTATCCTCAGGCACTTTCTCCCTTGGCAGGGGTGGTGGTTTCTGTCCAAAATGGGTGTCCACTTGGGCCTTCACTATGGCTTTGTTTTGCTCCTCGGTCGTGTCCTAAGGCCTCTGCGGAAGTGGCCCAAGGCTTGGACCATATTGAAATCGCTTGCCTCCGCCTGTACCTCCTGTACTACCTCGACTTGTACCTCTACGCACCATAGCTGCGGCGGCTCTCTTCTGCAATTGCTGAGGCAGCGGAGACGGCTGATGCGGTGTCGGACTTGGAGGAGGAGCGGCACACGTTGGTGGACTTGGAGGAGGAGTGTCACATGTTGGTGGACTTGGAGGAGGATGAGTGGCCTCATGCGTTGGCTGAGTTGAAGAAGAGGAGTGGCCCGTAGCTGTGCCGGACTTGGAGGAGCGGGAGTCGTCTGCTCCTCATCACTTCCAGGAATATCAAGCTCTAGCTGACGTGGTGTCGGTGGCCTTCGAAAGATGATGCTATCCTTTCTCCATAGGATGATATGAGGTATGGCCTCTCCCAGTGTATGCTCCTCGTCACCTGTAGGAATGTCAAGCTGTAGCCCCAAATATTGGTCCACCACCTCATCAACCACGACACGAGCATAGCCGGCTGGAATTGGGCTGCAATGGAAGGTTGCTTCGGGGGGATTTGTATAAGCAACGACGTCCGCCACCTTCACGGATATTTCTTTATTGTGAAGTGTAGCTCACAGTTAGTGTTCTCCATGATGTCATCCACAGGGTATCTATCCAGCAGTGCGTCGCCCGGGGCGGAACCCACGCTGCTTCTTGGCATGGATGGGATGGTGCTATCCAATGATGGATCATCCGCTAGCTGCTACCGCTGCTGAGACCCCCTTTCCTGGCTAAGTGAGTCGATCTGCCGCTGCTGCCGCTGGAATTTGAGTGCCAAGTCTGCGTGCGCTGATTCTAGGCCTTGAAGGCGTTCTGCTTCCTGCTTCCTCTCCTCCTCCTCCTCCAGCTTCTTCTTCATCTCCTGCTCCATCTTCCTTCTCGTACGGCCTTTGTAGTCGGTGTTCCAGTCCGGAAAACCCTAATACCACGGAACAACGCCCTTGCCTCGTGTTCTTCCCGGGTGTTCAGGATTTCATAGGGCACGCATAAGCTCGTTGTTCTCTCTGTTGGGCATGAACACCCCCTTTCGAGCATCTTCTATTGCATAAATTAACTTATCTTCGGCTCCTTTAAGACATGCCTTCTTTGAAACCTGGCCTGTCTTCGGGTCCAACGCCCCCCATGTGCATAGAATCAAGTTCTGCACCTGGGGGGGGGGGCAGCTCAATGTAACTGGAGTGACCTGTGCAGCCTGCATCTCTTGCTCAGACTTATCCCACTTAGCCATTGCCACTACGTAGCCACCTGGCCCCAGCCTATCGAATTGCTCCTTTTTGCGGCATTGGCCTTGTTTTTTCTGGACCGTTCCTTAGATAATTATGATTCCTTGAATTTCATGAAAGCGGGCCAGTGTTCTCTTTTCTTCTCCAGTGTTCCCTTGAATTCTGGAGTCTTCTTTCCTCCTTTAACGTACTTGCTCCATACAGTTTTCTTGTGGTTGTTGAACGCAATCGCCATTTTCCTAAGAGTAGCGTCCTTGACTTTCTCCACATCTGCAACTGTGAAATGATCTGGTAGGGTGCAATGTTCCATGAGTTTTTCCCAAAGCAGAGTTTTTGATCTGTTGTCGACAAAAGTAAGATCTGGACGTTTCTTTGCTGGCTCTTTCCATAGAAGCCATGTAGCGACGGACGTGCTCGTCCTCCTCCCTGACACGACAACGCACCACCTCCAGCAGGGCCGGCTCCCTCCGCATCGAAAGTGGCCCACCGGAACGCCACCAAAGGAGCTCGGGGTCGATGACGGGACCCGGGGGCGGGTTCCTCACCAAGCGGCGAGCTCCTGAAGGTAGCACCTCCCAGTGCCAACCCGGTGGAGCCCAGTCCTGGACATGGGTCTTCTGAAGCAGGACGTGGTCGCAAACGGGTCGATGGCGAGGATGCGGGCTGGGCATCGTCGAGAACAAATACTATACGCCACAAAAGCAACATTTTTAAATGATTGGATTGTGATTTCTTATATGCAAATTCTAAATTTCTATAATTAAAAGTATAAGAAACTAAAAAAACATCGATCACCGTCTAACAATTTGAAATTAATCTGATTCATCTAGCTAAAACTAACATTTCTAAAATTTCTAACATTTCTATATAACTAACATTTCTATATAACAAACATTTCTATAACATTAATATATCTAAAACCTTTGCCATTTTACTATTTGACAGAAAACCTTTGTGTAAAAAACAGAAAAAACCTTTGACATTATAACTAACATTTCTATATACTATTTGACATTAATCTAATCTAATTAATTAACATCTAAAACCTTTGTATAAAAAAAAGAAAAAACTAAAAACTAAAAACTAAAAACAAAATCTAGTGCAAAAGATGAACAAACTGTGTGTGCGCGCGCGCGCGTGTGCTCCTACTGTGCCGGTGGCGCGGCGGCTTCGATTGGAGGGAGGAGAGGGGCCGGGGAGAAGGGCTCACAACGCGGGCGAGGTCCAGGCGATGGCGATGGTGAGGTCCAAGGATACGGCGACGATGTGGCGAGGGGACGGCGACGTGCCGGTGCGGCGATGGGGACGGGCCGGCGACGGGGGCGGCGCGGAGTCGACGGGGACGACGTGACGAGGACGGGGGCAGTGCGGAGTCGACGGGGACAACACCACGAGGACGGGGGCGCCGCGGAGTTGACGTGGATGGCGCGACGGGGGCAGCAACGTCGCGGGATGGAGCGACGGCGACGACGCGGGACGGAATGGAACAGAGAGAAGTGGTGATAAACTGATTTTTTTTGAAGAGTTGTTTATATAGTTGGGACCTTTAGTATCGGTTGGAGCCACCAACCAGTACTAAATGGCTGTTTTGGCCAGGCGAAGCGACAGGAAGTGCACCCCCTTTAGTACCGAGTGGTGGCTCCAACCGGTACTAAAGACCCGGTTGGAGCCACCACCCGGTACTAAAGGTGTGCACTGGCGCGGGTGCGGTGCGGGCAAGTTTAGTCCCACCTCGCTAGCCGAGGGGCGCCAGCACGTGTTTAAAAGCCCCGTTGCGGAAGCTCTCTTGAACGCCTCTCTATAGCAGGCTTCTGGGCCTAACTCTGCCGCTCTGCCCTGTGGGCCTATTGGGCCTTGCGGGCCTGCATCCTGGCCCAACTACAGGTTGTGTTTCTAGTCGTATGCAAGCCGCTGTGACCCACTAGGCGGGCTTTTTTTATTTAGTTTTTTTCTTTTCTGCTTTATTTATTTTCATTTATTTATTTATGAGTTGTTTTTTGCTGTATTTAGAGTTTCTTTGTGAATATTTTTTCTTTAGGTACAAAAATTTGAATATTTTAAATTTGAATTATTTGACGAACTTTGTAGACGAAGTGCATCCAGTTTTTGCCCTAAATGCATGAAAGAATTTGTTTGCACATAAAATTTCTTCGCGTTTCAAATGCCAAAACACATAAGTACCCTAACTATTACAAAAATTCCCTTCGGTTTGTTCGAAGCGGCACTTTCCAGATATATAAGTCCGGAAACTCACAAGAGAAGAAAGTGATGACAGTGAAGCCTATCACATCCCAAAGTGGGATCTTTGGGTGTGAAACTTTTTCTTTGCGTGTGTCCCTTTGCGCCGTAACCATGGACAATCTTCATGATTTAACTGGATGCTTGGGTCAATATTCACTATGAATGGAGCAATTTCATCAAACTTTTCATAATCTTCTGACATGTCTGTCTTGTCATCCACTCCCACGGTGTTTCTTTTCCCTGAAAGAACTATGTGGCGCTTTGTCTCATCGTATGATGCATTCGCTTCCTTATCTTTTATTTTTCTCGGCTTGGTAGACATGTTCTTCACATAGAAAACCTGCGCCATGATAAGCCACAAGTATAGGGGATCGCAACAGTTTTCGAGGGTAGAGTATTCAACCCAAATTTATTGATTCGACACAAGGGTAGCCAAAGAATATTCTCAAATATTAGCAGTTGAGTTGTCAATTCAACCACACCTAGATAACTTAGTATCTGCAGCAAAGTTTTTAGTAGCAAAGTAGTATGGAAGTAACGGTAACAGTAGCAAAAGTAACAGTAGCAGTTTTGTAGTAATTGTAACAGTGGCAACGGTAAAGTAACTAAGCAAAGAGCAATATGTGAAAAGCTCGTAGGCATTGGATCAGTGATGGATAATTATGTCGGATGCGATTCCTCATGTAACAGTTATAACATAGGGTGACACAGAAATAGCTCCAGTTCATCAATGTAATGTAGGCATGTATTCCGAATATAGTCATACGTGCTTATGGAAAAGAACTTGCATGACATCTTTTGTCCTACCCTCCCGTGGCAGCGGGGTCCTATTGAAAACTAAGGGATATTAAGGCCTCCTTTTAATAGAGTACCGGACCAAAGCATTAGCACTTAGTGAATACATGAACTCCTCAAACTCCGGTCATCACCGGTAAGTATCCTAATTATTGTCACTTCGGGGTTAACGGATCATAACACATAATAGGTGACTATAGACTTGCAAGATAGGATCAAGAACTCACATATATTCATGAAAACATAATAGGTCCAGATCTGAAATCATGGCACTCGGTCCCTAGTGAAAAGCATTAAGCATAATAAAGTCATAGCAACATCAATCTCAGAACATAGTGGATACTAGTGATCAAACCCTAACAAAAATAACTCGATTACATGGTAAATCTCATCCAACCCATCACCGTCCAGCAAGCCTACGATGGAATTACTCACGCACGGCGGTGAGCATCATGAAATTGGTGATGGAGGATGGTTGATGATGATGACGTAGACGAATCTCCCTCTCCGGAGACCCGAACGGACTCCAGATCAGCCCTCCCGAGAGAGTTTAGGGCTTGGTGGCGGCTCCGTATTGTAAAACGCGATGAATCTTTCTCTCTGATTTTTTCTCCGCGAACATGAATATATGGATTTGGAGTTAAGGCCGGTGAAGGTCCAGGGGGCCCACGAGGCAGGGGGCGCGCCCCCCACCCTCGTGGACAGGGTGTGGGCCCCCTGATGCTGATTCTTTCGCAAGTATTTTTTATTTATTCCAAAAAGTTGCTCCATGGATTTTCAGGTCATTCCGAGAACTTTTATTTTTGCACAAAAATAACACCATGGCAGTTCTACTGAAAACCGCGTCAGTCCAGGTTAGTTCCATTTAAATCATGCAAGTTAGAGTCCAAAACAAGGGCAAAAGTGTTTGGAAAAGTAGATACGACGGAGACGTATCAACTCCCCCAAGCTTAAACCTTTGCTTGTCCTTAAGAAATTCAGTTGACAAACTGAAAGTGATAAAGAAAAACTTTTACAAACTCTGTTTGCTCTTGTTGTTGCAAATATGCAAAGCCAGCATTCAAGTTTTCAGTAAAGATTATGAACTAACCATATTCATAATAACACTTAGGTGTCATGTTACTCATATCAATGGCATAATCAACTAGCGAGCAATAATAATAAAACTCGGATGACAACACTTTCTTAAGATAATCATAATATGATATAACAAGATGGTATCTCGCTAGCCCTTTCTGAGACCGAAAACATAAATGCAGAGCACCTTTAAAGATCAAGGACTAACTAAACATTGTAATTCATGGTAAAAGAGATCCAGTCATAGTCATACCCAATATAAATTAATAGTAATGCATGAAAATGACAACGGTGCTCTCCAGCGGGTGCTTTTTAATAAGAGGTGATGACTCAAAATAAAAGTAAATAGATAGGCCCTTCACAGAGGGAAGTAGGGATTTGTAGAGGTGCCAGAGCTCGATTTTGAAATAGAGATAAATAACATTTTGAGCAGTATACTTTCACTGTCAACATAACAACTGAGAGATCTCGATATCTTCCATGCTACACACATTATAGGCGGTTCCCAAACAGAATGGTAAAGTTTATACTCCCCCACCACCAACAAGTATCAATCCATGGCTTGTCCAAAACAACGGATGCCTCCAACTAACAACAATCTTGAGGGAGTTTTGTTTGTAATTATTTTGATTTGATTTGAGCATGGGACTGGGCATCCCTGTGACCTGCCATTTTCTCATGAATGAGGAGCAGAGTCCACTCCTCTTGACAATAACCCGCCTAACATGGAAGATACAGACAACCCTAGTTGATACATGAGTTGTTCGAGCATACAAAACAGAATTTCATTTGAAGGTTTGGAGTTTGGCACATACAAATTTACTTGGAATGGCGGGTAAATACCGCATATAGGAAGGTATGGTGAACTCATATGGAATAACTTTGGGGTTTATGGAGTTTGGATGCACAAGCAGTATTCCCGCTTAGTACAGGTGAAGGCTAGAAAGAGACTAGGAATCTACCAACTAAAGAGGGACAACAGTCATGAACATGCATTAAAATTAATCAACACTGAGTGCAAGCATGAGTAGGATATAATCCACCATGAACATAAATATCATGAAGGATATGTTGATTTTGTTTCAACTACATGCGTGAACATGTGCCAAGTCAAGTCACTCGAATCATTCAAAGAAGGATACCACCCTATCATACCACATCACAACCATTTTAATAGCATGTTGGCACGCAATGTAAACCATTATAAACTCCTAGCTAATTAAGCATGGCATAAGCAACTATAATATCTAATTGTCATTGCAAACATGTTTATTCATAATAGGCTGAATCAGGAACGATGAACTAATCATATTTACAAAAACAAGATAGGTCGAGTTCATACCAGCTTCTCTCATCTCAATCAGTCCATCATATATCGTCCTTATTGCCTTTCACTTGCATGATCGAACAGTGTGTATAATAATAATAGTGCACATGCATTGGACTAAGCTGGAATCTGCAAGCATTCAATCCAAGGGAGACGACAAGGTAATATGGGCTCTCGGTTAAATCAACAATAATGCATATAAGGGCCACTCAACATTCTCATCATGGTCTTCTCCTCTCGACCCCCAAAGAAAAGAAATAAAACTATTTACACAGAAAAGCTCCCAACAATACAAAGAAGAACGAGAAATCTTTTTGGGTTTTCTTTTAATTACTACTACTACAAGCATGGAAAATAAACTAGCTAAAAGCTACAACTAATTTTTTTGGTTTTCTTAAGGTTATTTAAACACACAAGAAGAAAGCAAGAAAAGAAAATAAACTAGCATGGATAGTACAATGAAAAAGTATGAGTACCAACAACTAGAATGAGTGTGTGAACATGAATGTAATGTCGGTGAGAAATACGTACTCCCCCAAGCTTAGGGTTTTATCCTAAGTTGGTCTATGCCCATGGATGGCCTGGCGGATATCCGAAGTTATAACTGGGGTCATACTGAGATGTATCACCCATTGCCTCACGAGCTGCAGCCTGTAGGCGAGCTGCCTCCGTCCTCCTCTCATACTCGTTCGCCTCCTCCCTGGTGATAATATATCTTCCTTTTGCCTGGTAATCAAAGAAGGCAGGAGCATGGAGAGTAATATGGACAACGCGATGTCTATCAAAGATTAGTCGATACTGGAGGATTTGTTCATTCCTCTCAAGAAAATGATGATTAACCATGGCATTATAATCTAAATAAGCGGGAGGCAACTCCCTATCATTTTCATGTGCGGGTATACCAAGATAATTAGCCACATAGGTCGCATAAATCCCTCCAAACAAGTCTCCATCTAAACCATTATTATGCAACCTTCGTGCAACAATTGCCCCTAAGTTATATTGTTTATCCCCTAATACAGCACTCTTGAGAATACAAAGATCCAGGACACACATGTGACAAGCTTCATCTTTACCGTTAATGCATCTACCTATGAAGAGAGAAAAATAATGTATTGCAGGAAAATGAATGCTCCCTATGGTAGCTTGTGCTATTTCTCTGGATTCTCCCACAGTGATACTAGCAAGAAAGTCTTTATATTCAGATTTACGAGGTTCATTAATACTACCCCACTGCGGGAGTTTACAAGCAGTAGTAAAATCTTCTAAGTCCATGGTATAAGATTTATCATAAAGATGAAATAGGACATTGCGAGAATTACATGAAGATGTAAATTTAAACCTTCTCACAAAGGAATCAGTTAAATGGTAGTATTGAGGGCACTTATCTTGCATTACGCACATATGCATCAAATTCATCCTTGATGCCTCCTTTGACCATAAACTCCTCCGACGGCCATTCACAAGGTCGCACATAAGCTTCCCTCAATGGTTCATCGTCCTGCTCACGTATTGCAAGCCTAGGTCCTTGCTTCCTTGAAGAACCAAACTCATTGGACCATTGGACATATTTCTTCCTCTGAAAAATTTCTGAAATTTTTAGTAACTCAAAATAAAAGTGAACCAAACTCAACAAAATTGGTAGCAACTACTCCCACAAGTGCCTAGAGATTATATCATGCATTAGAACTACTTGGGACCATATAAATTTGACATGCAAGCTCAAGAACAGGGTCACCTAGGCAGCAAAAATTTGCAATGAATAAAGCACTAGAACAAAAACTAATTGGACCATTGGAGGAGTCACATACCAAAGAACAATCCCCCAAAGCAGTTTTGTGAATGGAGCTTTGAGCAAGGAGATCAAAAATGGCAGCAAAATGAGCTAGAACTCGTGCTTGAGCTGGATATTGATTTTTTGGGAGGAAGAAGAAGAGTATGGGTGCAGGAATAAGTGAAGGGGGGCCACCGTGGGTCCACGAGGTAGGGGGCGCGCAAAGGGGAGTAGGGCGCGCCCCTGACCCTCGTGGCCAGGTGCCAGCTCCCCCTATTGTGTTCTCAGTGCCAGATATTCTCAAATATTCTAGAAAAAATCATACTAAATTTTTAGGGCATTTGGAGAACTTTATTTTCGGGGTATTTTTTTTATTGCATGGATAATTCAGAAAACAAATAGAAAATACTAATTTTGTTTTATTTAAGCTAAATAACAGAAATTAAAAAGGAGGGTACAGAAGGTTGTGCCTTCTAACTTCATCCATCTCATGCTCATCAAAAGGAATCCACTAACAAGGTTGATCAAGTCTTGTTAACAAACTCATTCTGAATAACATGGATTCGGGGAAATTTCGAATAACACTAGGTTACCTCAACGGGGATATGCACATCCCCAATAATAAGAATATCATATTTCTTCTTGACAGTAGGAAGAGGAAATTCAAAACCTACAATAATAATAGATGGAATTTTTCCAATAGAATTGATACTATGAACTTGAGGTTGTTTCCTCGGAAAGTGTATCGTATGCTCATTACCATTAACATGAAAAGTGACATTGCCTTTGTTACAATCAATAACAGCCCCTGCAGTTTTCAAAAAGGGTCTACCAAGGATATTGACATACTATCGTCCTCGGGAATATCAATAATAACAAAGTCCGTTAAGATATTAACGTTTGCAACCACAACAGGCACATCCTCACAAATACTGACATGTATAGCAGTTGATTTATCGTCCATTTGCAAAGATATTTCAGTAGGTGTCAACTTATTCAATTCAAGTCTACTATATAAAGAGAGAGGCATAACACTAACACCAGCTCCAAGATCACATAAAGCAGTTTTAACATAGTTTCTTTTAATGGAACATGGTATAGTTGGTACTCCTGGGTCTCCTAGTTTTTTTTTGGTATTCCACCCTTGAATGTATATTTAGAAAGCATGGTGGAAATTTCATCTTTCGGTATCTTTCTTTTATTTGTGATAATATCTTTCATATACTTAGCATAAGGATTTACTTTAAGCATATCAGTCAAACACATGTGCAAAAAGATAGGTATAATCATTTCAGCAAAGTGCTCAAAATCCTCATCATCCTTTTCCTTGGATGGTTTAGGAGGAAAAGGCATGGGTTTCTGAACCCATGGTTCTCTTTCTTTACCGTGCTTCCTAGTAACAAAGTCTCTCTTATCATAACGTTAATTCTTTGATTGTGGGTTATCAAATCAATAGCAGGTTCAATCTCTACATCATTATTATTGCTAGGTTGAGCATTAACACGAACATTATCATTAACATTATCACTAGGTTCATGTTCATCGCCAGATTGTGTTTCAGCATCAGAAATAGAAATATCATTGGGATTCTCAGGTGTGTCTACAATAGGTTCACTAGAAGCATGCAAAGTCCTATCATTTTTCTTTTTCTTCTTTTTAGAAGGACTAGGTATATCAACATTATTTCTCTAAGAATCTTGCTCTATTCTCTTAGGGTGGCCTTCAGGATACAAAGGTTCCTGAGTCATTTTACCCGTTCTAGTTGCCACTCTAACTGCAAAGTCATGTTTATTATTTAATTCATCGAGCAAATCATTTTGAGCCTTAAGTACTTGTTCTACTTGAGTGGTATCCATCGAAGCATGTTTACTAATGAGTTTAAGTTCACCTTTAACTCTAGACATATAATCACTCAAGTGGCAAATCATATAAGCATTTCGTTTCAATTGTCTACTAACATAAGCATTGAAATTTTCTTGTCTAGCCATAAAGTCCTCAAATTCATCCAAGCACTGGCTATCAAACTTAGTAGACGGGATTTCAACTTTATCATATCTATAGAGAGAATTTACCTTCACTACCTGTGCTGGGTTATCAAGACAACGTATTTCTTCAATAGGTGGTA
Organism: Triticum dicoccoides; assembly: GCF_002162155.2. NCBI lineage: Eukaryota > Viridiplantae > Streptophyta > Magnoliopsida > Poales > Poaceae > Triticum > Triticum dicoccoides. The sequence goes on from NW_021219259.1 coordinate 50,450, forward strand.
TATTAAGACCATGTATTTCTTCAACAGGAGGTAAATTCTTAACATCTTCAGCTTTAATACCTTTTTCTTTCATAGATTTCTTCGCCTCTTGCATATCTTTAGGACTGAGAAATAGAACACCTCTTTTCTTCGGAGTTGATTTAGGAGTTGGCTCAGGAAGTATCCAAATGTTCTCATTAGTCAACATATTATTCAATAGCAATTCAGCTTGATCGACTGTTCTTTCCCTGAAAACACAACCAGCACAACTATCCAAGTGGTCCTTGGAAGCATCAGTTAGTCCATTATAAAAGATATCAAGTATTTCATTTTTCTTAAGAGGATGATCAGGCAAAGCAATAAGTAATCGGAGAAGCCTCCCCCAAGCTTGTGGGAGACTCTCTTCTTCAATTTTCACAAAATTATATATTTCCCTCAAGGCAACTTGTTTCTTATGAGCAGGGAAATATTTAGCAGAGAAGTAATAAATCATATCCTGGGGACTACACACACAACCAGGATCAAGAGAATTATACCAAGTTTTAGCATCACCCTTTAATGAGAACGGAAATATCTTAAGGATATAGTAGTAGCGAGATTTCTCATCGTTAGTGAACAGGGTGGCTATAACATTTAACTTAGTAAGATGTGCCACAACAGTTTCAGATTCATAGCCATAAAAAGGATCAGATTCAAACAAAGTAATTATCTCAGGATCGACAGAGAAATCATAATCCTTATCAGTAACAAAGATAGGTGAAGTAGCAAAAGCAGGGTCATATTTCATTCTAGCTTTCAGATATTTCTATTTCAGTTTAGCTAATAACTTCTTAAGGTCAGATCTATCATTGCAAGCTAGAAAATCTTTAGCAGTTTCTTCATCCATAACATAACCTCAGGAACAACAGGCAATTCATATTTAGGGGGAGAACCTTCATCATCACTATCTTCAATAATATCGGTTTCAAGAATTTCATTCTCTCTAACCCTAGCAAGTTGTTCATCAAGATATTCACCTAATGGCACAATAGTATCAAGCATAGAAGTAGTTTCATTATAAGTATCATGCATAGTAGAAGTGACATCATCAATAACATGCGACATATCAGAATTAATAGCAGAAGCAGGTTTAGGTGTCGCAAGCTTACTCATAACAGAAGGAGAATCAAGTGCAGAGCTAGATGGCAGTTCCTTACATCCCCTCGTAGTTGAGGGATAAATCTTAGTTCTTTCATCTTTCAAGTTCCTCATAGTGACCAGCAGATATAAATCCCAAGTGAATCAAAGAATAGAGCTATGCTCTCTAGGAACGGTGGTAGAAAATAGTCTTGATAACCCACAAGTATAGGGGATCGCAACCGTTTTGAAGGGTAGAGTATTCAACCCAAATTTATTGATTCGACACAAGGGGAGCCAAAGAATATTCTCAAGTATTAGCAGTTGAGTTGTCAATTCAACCACACCTGGATAACTTAGTATCTGCAGCAAAGTATTTAGTAGCAAAGTAGTATGGAAGTAACTGATACGTCCATTTTGCATCATGCTTTTATATCAATATTTATTGCATTATGGGCTGTTATTTCACGTTATGTCACAATACTTATGGCTATTCTCTCTTATTTTACAAGGTTTACATGAAGAGGGAGAATGCCGGCAGCTGGAATTCTGGGCTGGAAAAGGAGAAAATATTGGATGTCTATTCTGCGCAACTCCAAAAGTCCTAAAACCCCACAGAATATCTTAAAATAAATAAAGAAAAATCGTCGCCAAAGATGAAGGCCAGGGGGCCCACACCCTGCTCACGAGGGTGGGGGCGCCCCCCCTTGGGGCGCGCCCCCTACCTCGTGGGCCCCCTGGTGGCTCTCCGACGCCCATCTTCTCCTATATGTAGTCTTTCGATGAGGAAAAAATAGAAGGCAACCTTTGGGACGAGACTCCGCCGCCACGAGGCGGAACCTTGGCGGAACCAATCTAGGGCTCTGGCAGAGCTGTTCTGCCGGGGACACTTCCCTCCGGGAGGGGGAAATCACCACCATCGTCATCACCAATGCTCCTCTCATCGGGAGAGGGCAATCTCCATCAACATCTTCACCAGCACCATCTCATCTCCAAACCCTAGTTCATCTCTTGTATCCAATTCTTGTCTCCAAGTCCGGGATTGGTGCTAGTAGGTTGCTAGTAGTGTTGATTACTCCTTGTAGTTGATGCTAGTTGGTTTATTTGGTTGAAGATCATATGTTCAGATCCTTTATGCACATTATTACCCCTCTAATTATGAACATGAATATTCTTTGTGAGTAGTTACGTTTGTTCCTGAGGACAAGGGAGAAGTCTTGCTATTAGTAGTCATGTGAATTTGGTATTCGTTCGATATTTTGATGAGATGTATGTTGTCTAGCCTCTAGTGGTGTTATGTGAACGTCGACTACATAACACTTCACCATTATTTGGGCCTAGAGGAATGCATTGGGAAGTAACAAGTAGATGATGGGTTGCTAGAGTGACAGAAGCTTAAACCCTAGTTTATGCGTTGCTTCGTAAGGGGCTGATTTGGATCCATATGTTTCATGCTATGGTTAGGTTTACCTTAATACTTTTGTTGTAGTTGCGGATGCTTGCAATAGAGGTTAATCATAAGTGGGATGCTTATCCAAGTAAGGGCAGTACCCAAGCACCGGTCCACCCACATATCAAATTATCAAAGTACCGAACGCGAACCATATGAGCGTGATGAAAACTAGCTTGACGATATTCCCATGTATCCTCGGGAGCACTTTTCCTATTATAAGAGTTTGTCCAGGCTTGTCCTTTTCTACAAAAAGGATTGGGACACCTTGCTGCACTTTATTTACTTTTGTTACTTGTTGCTCGTTACAATTTATCTTATCACAAAACTATCTGTTACCACTTATTTCAGTACTTGCCGAGAATACCTTGCTGAAAACCGCTTATCATTTCCTTCTGCTCCTCGTTGGGTTCGACACTCTTACTTATCGAAAGGACTTGGATAGATCCCCTATACTTGTGGGTCATCAAGACTCTTTTCTGGCGCCGTTGCCGGGGAGTGAAGCGCCTTTGGTAGGTGGATTTTGGTAAGGAAAAATTTATTTAGTGTGCTGAAATTTTCTGTCACTTGTTACTATGGAAAGTAATTCTCTGAGGGGCTTGTTCGGGGTATCTTCACCCCGTCCAGTAGTGCAAAGAGTTGCTCCTCAGCCTACTCAACCTACTGAACCTATTGAAAATGAAACTCCTTTTGAGATTCCTTCGGGTATGATGGAAAAACTGCTAGCTAACACTTTTACAGGAGATGGAACAAGGCATCCTGATGAACATCTACGCTATGTGGATGACGTTTGTGGACTATTTAAGCTTGCAGGTATACCCAATGATGTTGTTAAGAAGAAGGCCTTCCCTTTATCTTTGAAGGGAGACGCATTGACATGGTACATGCTATGTGATGATATGAGATCATGGAACTATAAAAGATTGAAATTGGAATTTCATCAAAAGTATTACCCTATGCATCTTGTTCATCGTGATCGCAATTATATATATAATTTTTGGCCTCGCGAAGGAGAAAGCATCGCTCAAGCTTGGGGGAGGCTTAAATCAATGTTATATTCATGCCCCAATCATGAGCTCTCAAGAGAAGTAATTATGCAAAGTTTTTATGCTCGGCTTTCTGATAACAATCGCACCATGCTCGATACTTCTTGTGCTGGCTCTTTTATGATGAAGACTATCGAATTTAAATGGAATTTATTGGATAGAATTAAACGCAACTCTGAAGATTGGGACCTTGACGAAGGTAAGGAGTCAGGTATGGCACCTAAGTTTGATTGTGTTAAATCTTTTATGGATACCGATATTTTCCGTAAGTTTAGCACTAAATATGGACTCGACTCTGAGATAGTAGCTTCTTTCTGTGAATCCTTTGCTACTTATGTTGATCTCCCCAAGGAGAAGTGGTTTAAATATCATCCTCCCATAGAAGTAAAAGTAGCTGCACCTATTAAAGTTGAAGAAAAGGCTGTCACTTATAATGATCCTATTGTTCCCACTTCTTATGTTGAGAAACCGCCTTTCCCTGTTAGAATGAAGGATCATGCTAAAGCTTCAACAGTTGTTCGTAAAAGCAATATTAGAACTTATACACTTCCTGAGCAAGTCAAAGTAGAACCCAATATTGCTATTGTTAAAGATCTCTTGTCTGATAATATCGATGGGCATGTTATTCAATTCCAGGGTGAAACTGCTAGAATTGCTAAACCTTGTGATAGAGATAAACATAGACCTGTGGTAGGCGTGCCTGTTATATCTGTTAATATAGGAGATCATTGTTATCATGGCTTATGTGATATGGGTGCTAGTGCTAGTGTAATACCCATTGACTTATACAAATAAATTATGCATGATATTGCACCAGTTGAGTTAGAAGATATTGATGTTACAATTAAACTTGCCAATAGAGATACTATATCTGTAATGGGAATTGTTAGAGATGTTGAAGTCTTGTGTGAAAAAACCAAATATCCCGCTGATTTTCTTGTTCTTGGTTCTCCACAAGATAGCTTTTGTCCCATTATATTTGGTAGACCCTTCTTGAATACTGTTAATGCTAGGATAGACTGCAAAAAGAATGTTGTTACCATTGGCTTGCATGATATGGTTCATGAGTTTAATTTCTCTAAATTTAGTAAACAACATCGTGAGGAAGAATCGCCTAGTAAGGATGAAATTATTGGTCTTGCTTCTATTGCCGTACCTCCTAGTGATCCTTTAGAACAATATTTTCTAGACCACGAAAATGATATGTTCATGAATGAAAGAAGGGAAATAGATGAGGTATTCTTTAAACAAGAACCTATTCTGCAACACAATTTGCTTGTTGAAATTCTAGGGGATCCTCCTCCACCCAAGGGTGATCCCATGTTTGAGCTTAAACCATTGCCTGATAATCTTAAATATGCCTATCTTGATGAAAAGAAAATATATCCTATTATTATTAGTGCTAACCTTTCAGAGCATGAAGAAGAAAGATTATTGAAAACTATGAAGAAGCACCGTGCCGCTATTGGATATACACTTGATGATCTTAAGGGCATTAGTCCCACTCTATGTCAACATAAAATAAATTTGGAAGCGGATGCCAAACCAGTTTGTGATCCTCAACGATGTTTGAATCCTAAAATGAAAGAAGTGGTAAGAAAAGAAATACTCAAGCTTCTCGAAGCAGGTATAATTTATCCCGTTGCTGATAGTCAGTGGGTAAGTCCTGTCCATTTTGTCCCTAAGAAGGGAGGTATTACTGTTGTCCCTAATGATAAAGATGAATTGATCCCGCAAAGAATTATCACAGGTTATAGGATGGTAATTGATTTCCGCAAATTAAATAAAGCTACTAAGAAGGATCATTACCCCTTACCTTTTATTGATAAAATGCTAGAACGATTAAGCAAACATACACATTATTGCTTTCTAGATGGTTATTCTGGTTTCTCTCAAATACTTGTGTCAGCTAAAGATCAATCAAAGACTACTTTTACATGCCCTTTTGGTACTTTTGCTTATAGACGTATGCCTTTTGGTTTATGTAATGCACCTGCTACCTTTCAAAGATGCATGATGGCTATATTCTCTGACTTTTATGAAAAAATTTGTGAGGTTTTCATGGACGATTTTTTCGTCTATGGTTCCTCTTTTGATGATTGCTTGAGCAATCTTGCTCGAGTTTTACAGAGATGTGAAGAAACGAATCTTGTCTTGAATTGGGAAAAGTGCCACCTTATGGTTAATGAAGGTATTGTCTTGGGGCACAAAGTTTCTGAAAGAGGTATTGAAGTTGATAAAGCCAAAGTTGATGCTATTGAAAAGATGCCATGTCCCAAGGACATCAAAGGTATAAGAAGTTTCCTTGGTCACGCCGGATTTTATAGGAGGTTCATTAAGGACTTCTCAAAAATTTCTCGGCCTCTGACTAATTTATTACAAAAGATGTACCATTTGTCTTTGATGATGATTGTGTAGAAGCATTTGAAATACTTAAGAAAGCATTAGTCTCTGCACCTGCTGTTCAGCCACCGGATTGGAATTTACCCTTTGAAATTATGTGTGATGCTAGTGATTATGCTGTAGGTGCTGTTCTAGGGCAAAGAGTTGATAAGAAATTAAATGTTATCCATTATGCTAGTAAGACTCTAGACAATGCTCAAAGAAATTATGCTACTACCGAAAAGGAACTTTTAGCAGTTGTATTTGCTTGTGATAAATTCAGACCCTATATTGTTGATTCTAAAGTAACTATTCACACTGATCATGATGCTATTAAATATCTTATGGAAAAGAAGGATGCAAAACCTAGACTCATTAGATGGGTTCTCTTGCTACAAGAATTTGATTTGCATATTGTTGATAGAAAGGGAGCTGAGAACCCCGTTGCAGACAACTTATATAGGTTAGAGAATGTTCTTGATGACCCACTACCTATTGATGATAGCTTCCCTGATGAGCAATTAAGTGTCATAAGCACTTCTCAGAGCACTCCTTGGTATGCTGATTATGCTAATTATATTGTCGCTAAATTTATACCACCTAGCTTCACATACCAACAAAAGAAAAAGTTTTTCTATGACTTGCGACATTGCTTTTGGGATGACCCACATCTTTATAAAGAAGGAGTAGATGGTGTCATTAGACATTGTGTACCTGAGCATGAACAGGAACAAATCCTATGCGAGTGTCACTCCGAAGCTTATGGAGGACACCATGCTGGAGATAGAACTGCACATAAGGTATTGCAATCTGGTTTTTATTGGCCTACTCTCTTCAAGGATGCCCGTAAGTTTGTTTTGTCTTGCGATGAATGTCAAAGAATTGGTAATATTAGTAGACGTCAAGAAATGCCTATGAATTATTCACTTTTTATTGAACCATTTGATGTTTGGGGCTTTGATTATATGGGACCTTTTCCTGCCTCTAATGGATACACACATATTTTAGTTGTTGTTGATTACGTTACTAAGTGGGTAGAAGCTATTCCAACTAGTAGTGTTGATCATAAAATTATATTAAAATGCTTAAGGAAGTTATTTTTCCGAGGTTTGGAGTCCCTAGATATCTTATGACTGATGGTGGTTCACATTTTATTCATCGTGCTTTCCGTAAAATGCTTGCTAAATATGACGTTAATCATTGGATTGCATCTCCTTATCACCCGCAGTCTAGTGGTCAAGTAGAATTGAGCAATAGAGAGCTCAAATTAATTTTGCAAAAGACTATCAACAGGTCTAGAAAGAATTGGTCTAAGAAACTGGGCGACGCATTATGGGCCTATAGAACTGCATATAAGAATCCTATGGGTATGTCTCCGTATAAAATGGTTTATGGAAAAGCATGTCACTTACCTCTCGAACTAGAACATAAGGCATATTGGGCTATTAAAGATCTCAACTATGATTTCAAACTTGCCAGATGAGAAGAGGTTATTTGATATTAGCTCCCTTGATGAATGGAGAACCCAAGCTTATGAAAATGCCAAGTTGTTTAAAGAAAAAGTTAAAAGATGGCATGACAAAAGGATACAAAAGCGTGAGTTTAATGTAGGTGATTATGTATTGCTATTCAACTCTCGTTTATGATTTTTTGCAGGAAAACTTCTCTCTAAATTGGAAGGTCCCTACGTTATCGAGGAGGTCTATCGTTCCGGTGCCATAAAAATCAAAAACTTCGAAGGCACAAATCCGAAGGTGGTAAACAGTCAAAGGATCAAACACTATATCTCAGGTAATCCTATAAATGTTGAAACCAATATTACTGAAACCGTAACCCCGGAGGAATACATAAGGGACACCTTCCAGCTCGTTTCAGACTCCGAAAAGGAATAGGTATGTGGTACGGTAAGTAAACCGACTCAAAAACAATTTTTAAGGCAATATTTCTCTGTTTTGGAATATTTAGAAAAATAGAAAAATCAATGGCAGTCCGGGAAGGAGACGAGGCCTCCACGAGGGTGGAGGGCGCGCCCTACCCCCTGGGCGCGCCCCCTACCTTGTGAGCACCTCGTGTGCTCTCCGGACTCTGTTTTCTTGTACGACACGTATTTTGGTCGGTAAAAATTCATTATATATACTCCCGAAGGTTTTGACTCTCGTATCACGCAAATATCCCCTGTTCTTGTTTCGAGCTGTTTTTCTGACAGGTCTGGATCATCATGACGATCCCAAGTGCTTCCAAGGACAAGTTCTTCGATAAGGTTATCAACCCTTACCTCGCGGAGGTGCTGTGACACCCTCAAACCATTGAGATGCGTGATGGGCTGCTGCACATCCGTGATGTTGAGGGACAAAAGGGAACTGGAAGCATGGAGTCAAGGCTCGAAGCAATGGAGCAACAAGTTTTCAAGTGCCAGGGGATGGTGGAGCGTGGAATCAACGCTAGGAACAAGATGCTCGTGGAGTTCACCCACAACTACGAGCCGGATGCCAAGAACACCGAGGAGGCCATCTTCAAGCTACATGAGAAGATCGAGCACCTCCAAGCCCAAATCTATGATCTGCAAAACCAAAACTGTGAGTATGAATATAGATTCAAAAGGATGAGTTTGGCTGCAGATTTGAGGATTCCGGAGACTCGATCATCCTTCTATGATGGTGAGCCTATGCCATGGAAGGTGGACGACAAGCCTGCATCATCGACAACACCTCCACCGCCAAAAACAAAGAAGGAGATATAATCACATGGGTATGGGCACTCCCCTTGGCAACTGCCAAGCTTGGGGGAGGTGCCCTGGTATCGTATCACCATCACAACTCCTATCTTTACCGTTTTTCTTAGTTCGATCCTATTAGTAGTATCTTGATTTAGTAGAATAAAGTCATGGCATGAGCTAGTTTTGAGTTTTGCTTTACGATCCTTCTTTGTAATCGAGTCTATGAGCTATATAATAAAGATTAGTGTTGAGTCAAAGGCTTGATTATTTTGCCATGATCTTGGGTGAATAGAAGAAAAGAATAAAAAGCATCAAAGAGTCCATATTGATCTTATTGAAAGTAATGACTTCACATAGAGAGAGTATGATGATTAAAAGTTGTTGGGAGTTGGCAAATATAGCTTTGGTCATCGTTGCAATTAATAGGAAGTAATAAGGAAAGAGAGGTTTCACATATAGATATATTATCATTGACATATTTTATGATTGGGAGCACTCATTAAAATATGACATGCTAAAGAGTTGAGGTTGGACAAGGAAGACAACATAATGAGTTATGTTTTCTTATATCTGAGATAAAGTATGTTGTCATGGATCCTCTAACGTGTTGAGCTTGCCTTTCCCCCTCATGCTAGCCAATTTCTCAGCACCAAGTAGAAATACTACTTGTGCTTCGAAATACCCTTAAACCAGTTTTGCCATGAGAGTCCACCATATCTAGCTATGGATTGAGTAAGATCCTTCAAGTAAGTTGTCATCGGTGCAAGCAATAAAAATTGCTCTCTAAATATGCATGACTTATTAGTGCGGAGAAAATAAGCTTTGTACGAACTTGTTGTGGACGTAATAAAAGCGACGAACTACATAACAAAGGTCCACATACAAGGGGCAATATAAAGTGACGTTCTTTTGCATTAAGATTTTGTGCGTCAACCCAAAACGCGCATGACAACCTCTGCTTCCCTCTGCGAAGGGCCTATCTTTTATTATTATTCTCTACCTTATGCAAGAGTCACAGTGATCTTCACCTTTCCTTTTTCATTTTATCCTTTGGCAAGCTCAGCATGTTGGAAAGAGTATGATATATATATCTAATTGGATGTAGGGGAGCATGAATTATTATTGTTGACATTACCCTTGAGGTAAAAGGTTGTGGGGCAAAACTATAAGCCCCTATCTTTCTCTGTGTCCGATTAAAACTCCGTAACCACAAGTATCGCGTGAGTGTTAGCAATTATGAAGGACTAAGTGATAGTTGAGTATGTGTACTTGCTTTTAAGCTCTGACATAGACTATTTCCGATGTTATGATAATTTGCAATTGCTTCAATGACTGAGGTTGTAATTTGTTGGTGCTCAATAAGGTTTCTGATTCATACTTTTTGCTTTGTGAAAAGATCATCACTTGAACATAAGTAATCATATGACAAAAATCTCTACTTGTTGCTGTTATAGAAATAATCATGATGCCTTCATGTCCGTATTTTATTTTTTATCGACGCCTCTACCTCTAAACATGAGGACATATTTATTGTTATCGGCTTTTCGCTTGAGGACAAGCAAGGTCTAAGCTTGGGGGAGTTGATACGTCTATTTTGCATCATGCTTTTATATCAATATTTATTGCATTATGGGCTGTTATTTCACGTTATGTCACAATACTTATGGATATTCTCTCTTATTTTACAAGGTTTACATGAAGAGGGAGAATGCCGGCAGCTGGAATTCTGGGCTGGAAAAGGAGCAAATATTGGAGGTCTATTCTGCGCAACTCCAAAAGTCCTGAAACTCCATGGAATATCTTAAAATAAATAAAGAAAAATCGTCGCCAAAGATGAAGGCCAGGGGGCCCACACCCTGCTCACGAGGGTGGGGGCGCCCCACCCCCCAGGGGCGCGCCCCCTACCTCGTGGGCCCCCTGGTGGCTCTCCGATGCCCATCTTCTCCTATATGAAGTCTTTCGATGAGGAAAAAATAGAAGGAAACCTTTCGGGACGAGACTCCGCCGCCACGAGGCGGAACCTTGGCGGAACCAATCTAGGGCTCTGGCAGAGCTGTTCTACCAGGGACACTTCCCTCCGGGAGGGGGAAATCATCACCATCGTCATCACTAATGCTCCTCTCATTGGGAGAGGGCAATCTCCATCAACATCTTCACCAGCACCATCTCATCTCCAAACCTAGTTCATCTCTTGTATCCAATTCTTTTCTCCAAGTCCGGGATTGGTGCTAGTAAGTTGCTAGTAGTGTAGATTACTCCTTGTAGTTGATGCTAGTTGGTTTATTTGGTGGAAGATCATATGTTCAGATCCTTTATGCACATTATTACCCCTCTGATTATGAACATGAATATGCTTTGTGAGTAGTTACGTTTGTTCCTGAGGACAAGGGAGAAGTCTTGCTATTAGTAGTCATGTGAATTTGGTATTCGTTCGATATTTTGATGAGATGTATGTTGTCTAGCCTCTTGTGGTGTTATGTGAACGTCGACTACATAACACTTCACCATTATTTGGGCCTAGAGGAAGGAATTGGGATGTAATAAGTAGATGATGGGTTGCTAGAGTGACAGAAGCTTAAACCCTAGTTTATGCGTTGCTTCGTAAGGGGCTGATTTGGATCCATATGTTTCATGCTATGGTTAGGTTTACCTTAATACTTTTGTTGTAGTTGCGGATGCTTGCAATAGAGTTTAATCATAAGTGGGATGCTTGTCCAAGTAGGAGCAGTACCCAAGCACCGGTCCACCCACATATCAAATTATCAAAGTACCAAACGTGAATCATATGAGCGTGATGAAAACTAGCTTGATGATATTCCCATGTGTCCTCGGGAGCGCTTTTCCTATTATAAGAGTTTCTCCAGGCTTGTCATTGCTACAAAAAGGATTGGGCCACCTTGTTGCACTTTGTTTACTTTTGTTACTTGTTGCTCGTTACAATTTATTTTATCACAAAACTATATGTTACCACTTATTTCAGTACTTGCAGAGAATACCTTGCTGAAAACTGCTTGTCATTTCCTTCTGCTCCTCGTTGGGTTCGACACTCTTACTTATCGAAAGGACTACGATAGATCCCCTATACTTGTGGGTCATCAGTAACAGTAACAGTAGCAAAAGTAACAGTAGCAGTTTTGTAGTAATTGTAACAGTGGCAACGGTAAAGTAACTAAGCAAAGAGCAATATGTGAAAAGCTCGTAGGCATTGGATCAATGATGGATAATTATGTCAGATGCGATTCCTCATGTAACAGTTATAACATAGGGTGACACAGAACTAGCTCCAGTTCATCAATGTAATGTAGGCATGTATTCCGAATATAGTCATAGGTGCTTATGGAAAATAACTTGCATGACATCTTTTGTCCTACCCTCCCGTGGCAGCGGGGTCCTATTGGAAACTAAGGGATATTAAGGCCTCCTTTTAATAGAGTACCGGACCAAAGCATTAGCACTTAGTGAATACATGAACTCCTCAAAATACGGTCATCACCGGTAAGAATCCTGATTATTGTCACTTCGGGGTTAACGGAGCATAACACATAATAGGTGACTATAGACTTGCAAGATAGGATCAAGAACTCACATATATTCATGAAAACATAATAGGTTCAGATCTGAAATCATGGCACTCGGGCCCTAGTGAAACCCTAACAAAACTAACTCAATTACATGGTAAATCTCATCCAACCCATCACCGTCCAGCAAGCCTATGATGGAATTACCCACGCACGGCGGTGAGCATCATGAAATTGGTGATGGAGGATGGTTGATGATGACGATGGCGACGAATCCCCCTCTCCGGAGCCCCGAACGGACTCCAGATCAGCCCTCCCGAGAGAGTTTAGGGCTTGGCGGTGGCTCCGTATCGTAAAACACGATGAATCTTTCTCTCTGATTTTTTCTCCATGAACGTGAATATATGGAGTTGGAGTTTAGGTCGGTGGAGGTCCAGGGGGTCCATGAGGCATGGGGCGCGCCCTAGGGGGGCGCCCCCACCCTCATGGACAGGGTGTGGGCCCCCTGATGCTGATTCTTTTGCCAGTATTTTTTATTTAATCCAAAGAGTTGCTCCATGGATTTTCAGGTCATTCCGAGAACTTTTATTTCTGCACAAAAATAACACTATGGTAGTTCTGCTAAAAACAACGTCAGTCCGGGTTAGTTCCATTTAAATCATGCAAGTTAGAGTCCAAAACAAGGGCAAAAGTGTTTGGAAAAGTAGATACGATGGAGACGTATCACGCCACATCATTTGCTAGGACGAATGGTTCGTCTGCATAGGAATGATTGTTGAGATCCACTGTTGTCATTCCGTACTACGGGTCTTCCGTTACCCTGCCTCGTGTCATATTGACCCATTTTGGACCGAAACAAAGGGATCTTCAAACCACGTCCTTAGTCAAGTTCCCATATGTCCTCTTTGTAACCATAATATGTTTCCTTTCCCGTCTTGGTTGTTGCATCAAAGCAGACACCACTATTTTGGTTGGTGCTCTTCTTATCTTGGGCGATCGTGTAAAATGTATTCCCATTTATCTCGTACCCTTTGAAAGTCATTATATTCAAAGATGGTAACTAGGACAACAAGTACATGTCATCTTCAATATCGCCGTCATGCATGGCACGTGTATGACACCAACCGGCGAAAGTCCCCGTTTGTTGACGTGCAATCCAGTCGTCAGACTACTCCGGGTGTTTGGAGCACAGAAAATTCTTTTGTTCCTCCATATAAGGAGCCACCAAGGCGGAATTCTGTAGAACACTGTAGTGTGCTTGAGTGAGAGAATGCACATCCATACATATTATTTGATCCCCTCCTAGCGTGCCTTTTCCATCCAGTCCGCCCTTATGCCGCGATTCAGGAACACCAATCGGCTTAAGGTCAGGAATAAAGTCAATACAAAACTCAATGACCTTCTCATTTTCATGGCCCTTCGAGATGCTTCCTTCTGGTCTAGCACGGTTATGAACATATTTCTTTAAGACTCCCATGAACCTCTCAAAGGGGAACATATTGTGTAGAAATACAGGACCCAAAACGTTAATCTCTTCGCATAGGTGAACTAGGACGTGCGTCATGATGTTGAAGAAGGATGGTGGGAACACCAACTGGAAACTGATAAGACATTGCACCAAATAATTCTGTAACCTTGGTATGATTTCTGGATCGATTACCTTCTGAGAGATTGCATTGAGGAATGCACATAGCTTCACAATGGCTAATCGAACGTTTTTCGGTAGAAGTCCCCTCAATGCAACCGGAAGAAGTTGCATCATAATCATGTGGCAGACATGAGACTTTAGGTTCTGGAACTTTTTCTCTGCCATATTTATTATTCCCTTTATATTCGACGAGAAGCCAGATGGTACCTTCATACTGACCAGCCATTCAAAGAAGATTTCCTTCTCTACTTTAGTAAGAGCGTAGCTGGCATGAACCTGATGTATGCCATCTTTTTCGTCCATACATTGCTGGTCCTCCCGTGCCTCCATTGTATCTTTTGTCTTCCCATACATTCCCAAGAAGCCAAGCAGGATCACACAAAGATTCTTCGTCACGCGCATCACGTTGATTGCGGAGCAGACCTCTAGGTCTTTCCAATAGGGCAGGTCCCATAATATAGATTTATTCTTCCACATGGGTGCGCGTCCGTAAGCGTGATTCGGAACAGGTTGTCCGCTAGGATACTTTCCAAAGATTACCTTCAAATCCTTGACTATATCATGTACATCAGCACCAGTACGGTGGTGAGGCTTCGTCCGGTGATCCGCCTCACCTTTGAAATGCTTGCCTTTCTTTCTTACGGGATGCCTGTTCAGAAGAAATCGACGATGTCCCAGGTACACATTCTTCCTACAATTATCCAAATATATACTATCGCTATCATCCAAACAGTGCATGCGTCCGTGGTATCCCTTGTTTGTTTGTCCTGAAAGGTTACTGAGAGCAGGCCAATCATTGATGGTCACGAACAGCAACACCTTTAGGGAAATTTTTTCTGTTTGTGCTCATCCCTCGCACGTACACCTTTTCTATTCCACAGCTGTAAGAGTTCTTCAACTAATGGCCTTAGGTACACATCAATGTCGTTGCCGGGTTGTTTAGGGCCTTGGATGAGCACTAGCATCATAATGAACTTCCGCTTCATGCATAACCAAGGAGGAAGGTTATACAAACATAGAGTCACAAGCCAGGTACTATGGTTGTTGCTCTGCTCCCCAAAAGGATTAATGCCATCTACCCTTAGACCAAACCATATGTTCCTTGCGTCACCTACAAATTCCTCCCTGTACTTTCTCTCGATTTTTCTCCACTGTGACCCGTCAGTGGGTACTCTCAACTTTCCGTCTTTCTTACGGTCTTCTTTGTGCCATCGCATCGCCTTGGCACACTCTTTATTTTGGGACAAACATTTCAACCGTGGTATTATAGGAGCATACCACATCATCTTGGCAGAAATCTTCTTCCTGGGGCGCTCTCCCTCGACATCACCAGGGTCATCGCGGCTGATCTTATAGCGTAATGCACCGCACACAGGGCACGCATTCAAATCCTCATACTCACCGCGGTAGAGGATGCAGTCATTAGGGCATGCATGTATCTTCTGCACCTCTAACCCTAGAGGGCAGACAACCTTCTTTGCTTCATACGTACTCTCGGGCAATTCGTTGTCCTTTGGAAGCATATTCTTTATCATTACCAACAACTTTCCAAATCCCTTGTTAGATACACCATTCTCTGCCTTTCATTGCAGCAATTCTAGTGTGGTACCCAGCTTTTTCTTGTCAGCTTCGCAATTCGGGTACAACAATTTCTTGTGATCCTCTAATATGCGCTGCAACTTCTTCTTCTCCCTTTCACTTGCGTAGTTTCTCTTTGCATCGAGAATGGACTAACCTAGATCATCAACGGGCTCATCTGATGCCTCTTCTTCAGCTTCTTCCCGCATTTCTGGCTCAACTTCTTCTCGCATTGCCGGCTCAGCTTCTTCCCCCCATTGTTGTATCATCGTATTCAGGGAACCCATGGCCAGGATAGCTATCATCTTCTTCTTCCTCATCGTCTTCCATCATAACCCCTCTTTCTCCGTGCTTGGTCCAAACATTATAGTGGGGCATGAAACCAGACTCAAACAGGTGGACATGAATGGCTCTTGAGTTAGGGTAATTGTGATCATTCTTACAGCCAGCACATGGACAAGGCATAAAACCATCCGCCCGCTTGTTTGCCAGAGGCGCAATCAGAAAAGTATGGACGCCATCAACGAACTAGGGAGAGCATCGGTCATCATACATCCATTGCCGACTCATCTTCATTACACACCACCAAATAGACAAAATTAATACAGGTTCATACAACACTTAAATGCAACATACAAATAACTCTCTAGCTAAAGCATTTAAATGCAACAACAAATGCGATCAAGATCGCAACTAAGGTAACAATTGATCCAACAACATAATGATACCAAGCCTCACTATCAATGGCATATTTTCTAATCTTCAACCGCATTTTCTCCATCTTGATCTTGTGATCATCGACGACATCGACAACATGCAACTCCAATTCCATCTTCTCCCCCTCAATTCTTTTCAATTTTTCTTTCAAATACTCGTTTTCTCTTTCAACTAAATTTAACCTCTCGACAATAGGGTTGGTTGGAATTTTTGGTTCACATACCTCCTAGATAAAAATATCTATGTCAACTTGATGGGCATAATTTGTCATAAACACAAAATGCAACAAATAGTTTTAAAAGAGAATATACCACATCTGAGTCATAACACGGACGAGGGCCGACGGGGACGGATATCGAAACCATGGCACTATGTATAACAAACAACGCACGGGTAAGATAATTATACAAGTAACTATATATCTAAATCACACAAACATGATTTTTTATATAAAAGAGATAAGAACAAGAGGCTCACCACAAGGTGGTGCCAGCGATGGGTCGGTGCGAATGATCGACATTGGTTACAACGGAGACGGGAATGCACTAAGTAAACAACACCTACATATGCAAACTAAGAGTTATTTTGAGCAAAAATTGCATATAAATAAAATAAACTACCACATATAATTCCTCCCAAATTACTAAAACCCACAAATTAATCACTATATAAAGCTTGCAAGAGCTAATCTAGCATTGAGAGATGAAAGGAGAAAGTTGCTAACCTTTGTGATCACTTGAATGGATGGGGGCCTTCAAATCTTGACAAAATTTGGGCAAAATGTGTGATGAGCTCGAGGAAGAGGGGAAGAACAGAGAGGAGAGGGGAAAGGGGAAGAACAGAGCGAGCTCGATCGCGGGTGGAAGAAGGGTTTATATAGGATGACCTTTACTACCGGTTCGTCGCACGAACCGGTACTAAAGGTGCTGGAGGGGCCCCAGTCTGACAACATCCTGCCACCACTCTCTTTAGTACTGGTTCGTGGCACGAACCGGTGCTAAAGGTCCGCCACGAACAGGTACTACAGAGAGCATCCCGCCTAACCGTTCGAACCGGCACTAATGGTCACATTAGTGCCGGCTCAAATACAAACCGGGACTAATGAGCTGAACATTAGACCCTTTTTCTACTAGTGTTAGGGGCTAGGCGGGGAGGATCTTATTCCATCTTCAGGGAGCCGCCGCCGTCTCGTCTGCCTGAGTAGTACACAAACCCTAAAAAAACTCAAAGAACAACTAAAAACGGAGCCCTCTCATCGGCAAAGGCTGGGATCCACTGCATCCCCACGGCCCTAAGGCCGCCGGAGACAAGGCCGACCGACGGCAAGGCCAGCAGGAAGTAGAGAAACCCTAGCATTTTTCTTGGAAATGATTGTTTGGATAGGTCGCCCTTAGTTGATCTTAAGATGGATGCACTGAGTATCTCTAGGATGATGATAGATCTTAAGATATCAAAGATTGATATAAGGGCCAATAAGGTGGCGCACGAGATTGCAAAGTTTAGTTTAGATAATAGGTCTGATGGTGTGCTTATTAATAGTGTTCCGCCATGTGTGGCTAAAGTTATAACAGATGATTGTATGAACATTTTTAATTAATTAATAGATGGGAGGGGTTTTAAAAAAAACTGTCTCAACCACTTGCATAGTCTTCCTATATACCCGATTTTACAATTATCGGTTGTGACGATTGCTAATTGTTGACGCTCAAAAGTGGCACAATCATAGAGAGTAGCTTTAAGTTATATCAAGGCTAATTCGAACTTATGATTGGAGGTCACCTCCGGATGGCTCTCTTTAAGAAGATCGAGATGGATATGAACATGGTCTAAAACGGAGCTCTTATGCAATAGTTATGATAAGTTCAGAGATGCTCATGTTGACACCAGATTAAAGAATGGCACGAAACTCAATTAAGATGGCCTCTGATGGAAAACATTTCCGCAGGAAAGTTGTGTGTCTTGTCGAAATGGTCGGTTTTGATATAAAATTCATCCCAATCTGAGTTTGTATGCAAAATTTAGAGCCATCGGAATGCAGCCATGCGAGGAGGCAAAGTATGGCGCGCCCCACGAGACACGTGTGTGATGGGTGGCGCCACCAATCGGCTGTTTTACGTGAGAAATTCGGCCTTTAAGATGGCTTCGAAACAAAAACCATTCAACACAAAAGTTGTTCATCTCGTCGAAACGGTCGAAATTGTTTTTGGGCTCATTTTCATCCGAGGTCGTTTGTGGCCTATGTGACCTTAAAACCGAACTGATGTTCCAAACTTACCTAAATCTGAGTTCGGCTAATTATGGAAAGATTTGGAAGTGATATGGAGTCCTTTTTTATACGGGAAGGTCATCCGTCACTTATGTACCTAAGGGGTGACTGCCGATTGAACAACGCACAATCGTACAAATCAATCTACTACCTTTCCGTGTTCATCTATCCCCTACCCTTGTATCTTTCTTCGTCATTCTTCAGCAATGGAGGGCTGTGAATCCACGAGGTTCTAGGGGCGGTCAGGCCGACCTAGGGCATCCCATATCCGTCGCGAGCCCTGATGGGGTCCCTCCCGCGAGCCCATTCTTGCTATGAAGAGATCTCATCTAGGGTTTGCGATCTACAAAGGTAACATGCATGTATCATATGTACTCCAACTCTCATGCATCGGCAACCCCACAAATCGTTATGTCGATGAACGATATGATGAGTTTGATCGATCAAGTTGAAACACCTCGTGTAAGAACTTCCAATAGCATGCGGCGAAGTGTTTCACTTGTTTATTCATCGGCAACTAATTTTCAATATACTAGTTCAACCATGCTGATGGATGGAAGATGACCATGCTACTATTAGCTATTCGGCCAGTTACTCTCATCCGTCATATACTACACCTAATAGTAATTTTTCAGAACCATACACGACTATAGATGTTCATAATTCGGCTTCACACCTTTCTGGTCATAGCCGAATAAATATAAATTTTACAGGAGCGGTTGTGCCCAATATTGTAGAAGATGAGGTACTGGTGGTTGCATTGAAAATTTAAGCCCAGAATAAGAGGATTAGTGCTCTTTGCCTTGAACAACATGAAAAGGGGCTATTTCCTGATTATGCGGCAATAAAAGCTAGAGTTTTTCAACAAGATGAATCTTTGCCACTTGATTAAATTGACGACCAAAAATATGGTTTTACAACAATGCATATGCCTTCACCTAGTACTACATCATATTATACACCCCCAAGACAATTGCAAAATTTCGGCAACACTCGTGCGTCATTGCCAAAAGAATCTAAAAGGATTGAGGGGCAATCGTATCCGGAGTGGGCTCAAATTGAGAAAAAACTTAAAGCTAATTTTGCCGCTCGCCGCCAGAAACAAACAGAAAAAGAATTGGCTCAAATAAAAGAAGTATTGCCAATTGGTAGAATCAATGAAAAGAAGGATGATTCGAAATATGAAAGTGCTTTAGTTGAAAAAGCCAAATCAAGTAATATATATACCGAGTCCATCAAATCCAAAGAGGTAATCATTATTGAGAAAGGGTATGGCAAGCATAGCAAAACGACCATGCTTGATTTTTCTGAAGTTAAGGGAACCTACTTCCTGCCCTATGAGTTCCGTGCCATAGAAATTGACAAGCCTCAAGGACAAGAACAAGTAGCCGAACAAAGTTTGGTTGACAAGGATCTTGAAAGTAACAATGCACGAAATCAAGAAAAAGGGTGATGAAAAGGCGTTGGGGAGCCATCCAAAGACAGAGAAAAGTATTATTGAAGTGATGCAACCATCATGCTCTCCCAATATATTTGAAGAGGTATGTTTAGAAAGTGATTTACCTATTTTAAGATTTGGTCAGAACTTTATTGTTGATGCATCTATTAGAAAAATCCTCATAAGTAATTTTGGAAGACCAATGAAGAAGGGTAATTTACTTGTTATCAATAAAATTGTTATAGAACATATCGGTCAACCCATTTATAAAGACCGATAATGACTTATTGTTGCAGCCAAAACTTTCTCCATTTCTTTATCTAAAGTTCATATATAATTGGGTAGCTTTGCTTATTTCGTACTTGGCTTGCACTTGGTCTCAATTCGGACATGTATGTTCTAACTATTTTTGTTTTAGAAATTTAAAGCCAAGGTTAAATTCTGTTGAGAAAACTGATGCTAGTACAATATCTTACCCAAAGACATTGGAGATAAAGTGCAAAACACAATGCATAGCCGAATGGTCTGATGCAAAATCTGAACCATTCGTTTGCTTAACTCCAAAGTCGTTCTCACAGCAAGATCTGCTTGAAAATAAAAAAGTTTACCTTCAATTCAAGCATGTGTGATCAAATATTTGATTTATTGCTAAAAAATAATTACATAAGAATTCTTGAGAACCATGTCAAGCCATCAATTCAAGGACGAATGTATTGTAGGTTGCATTATTTGTTCAAACATAATTTTGAGGATTGCAATATGTTTCATCAAATAGTTAAATCATCCATTGATAAAGGATGATTGAGATTTATTGGAACACCAAAGGATGACCAGTATATTCCGATAGGTCCTGATGGCAAAAAGTTTTTGCATCGGCTTCTTCAAGCTAATTCATTAAATGATGAGAAGGTAAAAACAGTGGATGATGGGATCAAGTTTTCAAGTAAAGAAGTTGTTCAAGAGCACAATGAAAATATTCTTGAAGGCGGGAATTCCCTCAAGGTTACACGGAAGACACCAAGTACTGGGGGGCAACAAAAAAATTCAAAGATCGATGAAAGCAAACCAAAAGAAAACAAAAGCCGAAATAAGCGCAAGTGTAAGAGATCTAAAATCACCTTCACTGAACTATTGGATAAATATCAAAATAAGAGTGAAGAGAAGAATGCTTATCGGCCAAATCATGCAAAGAAACCAAGATTACCCCCAAGGCGCAAATATGAGGACCAATATTGGCAAAGTGAGAATTTTAATGCAACATATTCATATCCTTATTTTGGGTCGCCAATGCCAATGCTATGGATGCCTCCCTATGCTCATGTAGATCCATATCCATCATGGGATAGGTATGATACAAGGGCACATTCTCCGTCTTATTTTAGATCATCTCATCAATATTATGCAGCTCCGAGAAGATCAACATTTGAACAATCACATATTAAAGACCGTTTCAATCATAAGGAATTGACCTAGAGCTTAAAGAAGAAGAAAGAGGTGGTCAAACAAGTTTACCGCGTTAAAAGAGATGGTTGTAAGAGTGCTACTTCAGATTTGATCTCAAGTGAAAAAGAGTCAATGGAAGTGTTGACATTGGCTACTAAAGGCAATGAGATGAAGCAATCAATAGTTGAGAGTCCAAGTGACAAATCGGAAGAAAAGAAGTTGAGGGTGCATAAGGCCAAAAAATAGTTTCCATTGGTTGAAACAAAATCACAGCTGAGGTGCCCACTCGGCTTATCATATTGGAAAAAGAAGGAGTTATAAAAGCTCAGTGCATAAGAACTGAATAAGAGGAATATGACCTGGGTTCCCAAGAGGAGCAGTCAAAATAAAAATGATGTGCAACCTTCTATTGCAACAAGTGTTACAATAGTGAAGAAAGAGAAGGATGGAAGCCAAAAACAATTAAGCCGAAGGTTTGCATCACCCCATCAAAATCTTTGGTTAGCACATCATCCATATTCGCCAAACATGACATTGATGTCTTTGCCATGGAATTCATTCCCATGTATGATTGGTCACCCTCCATGGGCTTATGTAGATCCATGGATGCAATATAATTTCTTATATCATAAAAGGGTATTACCAAATCATGGTATATTTGATTAGTTACAAGTTTACTACTGATCCAAAGGGCCAAAATATTTGATTTTTCATTTCATTTGTTTATTTCGGCTCCACTTGCTTTGGTGGATGAAGTTTACATGGACCTTATGTTTAATGGCCGATATTTATCTATCATCCTAAGAATATGTCAAAGCATGGCCGGTGTAGTATCCGATCTTCATCCTTAGTTCGATTGAAAAGCGAGACAAGCCTTTGGTTGCCATATGTGCTACACATATTGAGGCATTCGGTGATTCGTTATGAGAAGTGCAACAAATATCAAAAGTTATCAATGTCTCAACGAATCGCTTATAGTTTATCTTGAGGCATGTTTAGATGTAATATTCTCCTTGGGTGGCTTTAAAATTGTTCATATATCTAGACATGACAATTGGAAATAATTGGCACCGCGAGTATTCGGCTACCATGTTGATCATGGTGTATTGCATATCAATCAATAGTCAATGCTTAGTCTCATCGAAATAGGTAAGGCTGAACTGAAGCCCCCAGCTTTAGCCACTAATGAAACTTTCATGCAGGCGAAGCAAGGATTGGAGAAAGTTCATTCATGATTATCTGCAAAATCCTAGCAAAAGGGTGAACAATATGGTTCGGATGATGGCTTTCAGATACATATCTATGGAACTTTATCACCGGATTGTTATAAAAGTTGAGAAGTTTTCACCCAAGTTTGCATCAAGGATTCAAACAAGTAATGGTCGATATATAATTATCGCCGTAAGAACATGCAAAATGGCCGATGGAGTGTTGACATCGTTCTAGAACCAACATGGAAGAAGTTATTTTTCGGCACACTAGCTTTGCCAAAAACAGGGGGCATGTGTTGACGCTCAAAAGTGGCACAATCATAGAGAGTAGCTTTAGTTTATATCAAGACTAATTCAAACTTATGATTGGAGGTCACCTTGGGATGGCTCTCTGTAAGAAGATCAATATAGATATGAACATCGTCTAAAACAGAGCTCTTATGCAATAGTTATGACAAGTTCAGAGCTGCTTATGTTGACACCAGATTAAAGAATGGCATGAAACTCAATTAAATGGCCTCTGATAGAAAACATTTCAATAGGAAAGTTGTGCATCTCGTCGAAATTGTTGATTTTGATATACAATTCGTCCCAATCCATGTTCGTATGAAAAAGTAAGAGCCATAGGAATGCAGCCATGCGAGGAGGCAAAATATGGCGCGCCACATGTCTGATGTGTAGCGCCACCAATCGACTGTTTTACGTGAGAGATTCAGCCCTCAAGATGGCTTTGAATCGAAAAACCTTCAACACGAAAGTTTTTTGTCTCGTCGAAATGGTCAAATTTTCTTTTGGGCTCATATTCATCCGAGGTCGTTTGTGTCCTATGTGACCTTAACACCGAACTGATGTTCCAGACTTAGCTAAATCCGAGTTCGGTTATTTTTGAAAAGATTTGGACGTGATTTGGAGTCTTTTTCTTGTATGGGAAGCCCATCTGCCTCTTATACACCTAAGGGGCGACGACCGATTGAATAACACACAATCGAACAAATCAATCTACTACCTTTTTGTGTTCGTCTATCCCCTATCCTTGTATCTTTCTTCTCGTTCTTCGTCGTTCTTCAGCAATGGAGGGCTGCGAATCCACGAGACAATAGGGGTGGTCAGGCCGATCTAGGGCAGCCCATAGCTGCCGTGAGCCCTGACGGGGTCCCTCCCGGGTAAACGGGGCTTCGGCTCTACAAAAGTATCTACCGGTTGTCCTGCGTATCGCGCTGCCAGTCGGATATCCCTCAACGTGAGCTACGGTGCATCACCCCCAGTGTCGAGGGTACACGTGACGTGTTCGTGTGCGAACACTAATATCGTGGACCGTCGACTTTTTGAATTGTCTGGATTGTTTACCACATGTAATATGTGGTTCGAGTTGTCTCCCTACGCAACTCAGGGACCCACCGAGAGAGTTGGGGATTTCGTTCTTTTCATATTTGAGTTTTCTCAAATTTTGAAAAGAGGATCTTTTGATTTTAATTATTTTTCTCTTCAAATATTTCTTATATGGAAATAAAAGAGAGGGGATAAAATGACTTTCCCAAAATAAAGAAATATTGCGGGTTAAATATTAAAATCAAGTAAGATTTTTATTCGGAGTTTTATTGCTATTTTATTTGAATTAGGAAAAAAATGCGTTTTTCAAAATTGCATTAGAGGCCCAAATAAATGTTCACTTTGTCCGCTATATTTTTAGAGGACGGGGAAAAGTTATTTCAGGATTTTTGGAGTCCGTTTAGTATTTCTTTTCTTTGTTTTTCTACACAAAATTATTTAAAAAAAATCCCACCAACCTAGCCGGGCCATGCCCGACTAGGACTCCGGCCCGGCCGGCCCTTTAAGAGGCGAGGCTCGAGCCGCCGAAACCCCAGCCCCGCCCCAACCCCGTACCTCGCCGCCGCCGCCAGCCGCCGCCACCGCCAGCT
>NW_021219259.1:75538-87519 GCF_002162155.2 Triticum dicoccoides
CGCCGCCGCCCGCCGCCTCGCTGCCGACCGCACCGTATGCCGGAGTTGCTCGCCGCCGCTGCCAGAGTTCCCACCGCCGCCGCCGCCCGTCCCGAGGTAGCCGCCAGTTTTTGCAAGAAAACCGTATGTTTTTTTTAGAAACCCTCGGTCATTATTTTTAGATCGGTTTAATATTTTTTCGGTTTAGTTATTTAGCGAGCGCCCGTTCGTACGTTCGTTTTAACGAACGATTTTCATCCATTAGCTGCAGACAGCGAACGTTGGTTCGTTAGCCTGTTCGTCAGTTTTTCTTTTTCCAGGGTTTTTTCCACGATTATTTTCGATCGTGATATCTGCCCTGATTTTTGTTTTAGTTTATCTTTTCGCTCGTTTATCAGAATCAGGCGATTCAAGCGCCTAGATATTCATCTCGAAGCCCTCTTTCTGTTTAACCAACTTGAACAAGATTTTGGTAATGTAAAATTTGACTTAAGTCCATATTAGTAAATGAATCTTGTTTCTTTCGCAGTTTGAGTTTCGTTGATTCGTTTGATCTGATTCTTTTTGCAAACCGGAGTTCTTAAGTTAAATTTTCTGGTTAGATATCTTATTTGAGTTTTACCGGTGCTTCTAGTTGAGTGCTTATTGTATGCTTGTTTGTTTGCAATAGAGTACCCGGAGTGTGAAGCGTGCTACTACGAGTCTCTAGGTTTCACGGATCATCAGCAAGGCAAGTAACACTTTGATCATATTTTCCTATACCCAGTTTTTATGTGTTAGTTTTACCCTCAAACAATTGCATGGTTAGGATCTGATTAACATGTGGGTTCTGGGAAGTAGATGACGAGGTAGAACCTATTTCCCTGTTTATTATTAAACCTTTGGAAGTTACTTCTACGTTGCTTATATTGCTATGCTATGCTCGTAGACGTGGTTTGGTTCAAGTGATTCATGACAGATGTGAGTATTGATAATTAATGGTTTACTTAAGGTGGCTACTTAAATACACATCTGGGTGGATTGCTTGAGGCACCCTGGAGTATCCAGTGGTTGTCAGGGCACTTGGAGAATCCAGTGTTGTCCTAGGATATCCTGGAGTACCTGTGTGATCAAACTACGGTCCGCCACCCAGGCCCAAAGGGATCATAAGATTATTCATGCTAGAAACTTCCATGTGTAGCCACAAGCCAATATGGGCTCTGGCATAGTTGAGTAAGTTGTGTGAAGCTCTTGAAGAGGTAGACTAGCAAATGTAGTGGGTTGTAGGTGGTACTGTCTATCCAGAGTAGAGAGTTAATGCTTAAGAAAGACTGTGTCTCGAATCTCCGACCATGGATGTATTCGAGTCTTGTGGCGAAAAGTGCACAAACCTCTGTAGAGTGTACAAACTAATCATGGTTAGTCATGTCCCTGGTTATGGACGTTTTGAGTATCTAGTTCTTGGATTACCATGTTGATCTCATCACTCTAAATATAATTTGTTTGGGTTAATGATGATGTTTACTTGGGACTGAGTTGGAGGAACCTTCTCAATGTTTAACAACCACCATGATAGTTAAATAAAGTTTATTCCTTTGTTGTACGGAAAATTTGGCTTTATGCAAAACTGTAACCATAGAGCTTTCCACCAGCCATACATGCATGTAGTGATAGCATTTATTCTGTTCATTACTCTATGTGTTACATTGCCACCATATTCCATGTGCTGACCCATTTCGGGCTGCAACGTTCATGTTGCAGACTTTTCAGACGACGAGTAAAGTGCCATAGGTCATTGTCTTTCACTCAGTGATGCCGTTGGAGTTGATGGACTCACTTTATCTTCCAAGCCTTCCGCTGTTATTGATATTAGATGGCCTTAAGCCATATTATTGTAATAAGTTCTCTTTTGAGACATTCGATGTAATAAGTGTGTGATTGCTACTTTGTTATTAATCCTCGAGTACTGTGCGTGTCAGCATTACCGATCTAGGGATGACATTTATGCACAGAGATCAGACTGTTTGAGGTCTGGTCGCTACAAGATGGTATCAGAGCACACGCTGACTATAGGACACGACCACTAAGCTAAAGCCCTAGATCACTACTCTCTTCTCATTTCTGACTCCTCTCCCTTTTGTACTCTTTAGGATGGCAGATGCAAGGAACAAGTTCACTCAACCGGATGAAGATACACCTTTTGGACGACACTTGAAGGAAGTTACTAGATACCTGAACATCGGAATACCAAGCTTCACCGGGATCTACATCGCCACTTTACTAGAAGAGGAGCGTTGGATGATTGGAGTTCAAGTTACAGGAAGGACGGTCATGCCAGTCACTGAGGCCATAGAGTTTTCCTTTGATGCACCAACCTGGAGTCTAGGAAAGAGCATGGCAGCCAACATCACCATGGGACGCATTGGAGAAGTTTACCACAAGGGTCTCAACGATACTATCTACCAGATTTGTGGGCACCGAGATGAGCAATGGGAGATGATCAACACCAGGAAGGACAGCTCTATTGCAGCTCTCATCGAGGAGTTAAACCAGCACATTCGGCGCCAGGAGAACCAGATGTGCGCATGCATGATAGATCTGAAGAAGGCAATGACCAGGAACACGGATATGGAGGTGAGGGAGTCCCGGATTAGGGGGTCCTCGGACAGCCGGACAATATGCTTATGCCGGACTGTTGGACTATGAAGATACAAGATTGAAGAATTCGTCCCGTGTCCGGGTAGGACTCTCCTTTGCGTGGAAGGCAAGCTTGGCAATTCAGATATGTAGATTCCTTTCTCTGTAACCAACTCTATGTAACCCTAGCCCTCTCCGGTGTCTATATAAATCGAAGGGTTTAGTCCGTAGGACAAGAACAATCAGAATCATAGGCTAGCTTCTAGGGTTTAGCCGCCACAATCTCGTGGTAGATCAACTCTTGTAATACTCATATCATCAAGATCAATCAAGCAGGAAGTAGGGTATTACCTCCATAGAGAGGGCCCGAACCTGGGTAAACATCGTCTCCCCCGCCTCCTGTTACCATTAGCCTTAGACGCATAGTTCGGGACCCCCTACCCAAGATCTGCCGGGTTTAACACCGACATTGGTGCTTTCATTGAGAGTTCCACTGTGTCATCACCATAAGGCTTGATGTCTCCTTCAATCATCCACAACAACAAGGTCCAGGGTGAGGTTTTCCTCCCCGGACAGATCTTCGTATTCGGCGGCTTCGCACTGCGAGCCAATTCGCTTGGCCACCTGGAGCAGATCGATAGCTATGCCCCTGGCCATCAGGTCAGGTTTGGAAGCCTGAATTACACAGCCAACATCCGCGGAGACTTGATCTCGATGGATTCGAGCCCATAACAGGTGCACCCTACAGCCGCAATGATCATGACCTAGCTCTGCCATCGGACGGTGTTCGGGAAATCGCACCTGCAGCTGCCCTGGCTTTAAATCCAGAGCAGTTCATGCCATCCGAGGATGGGTGGATGGGCCCCACCACGGAGACCACACACTTAGTGGCGATAGACCCGAACACAGACGTCGCCTCCAATGAGGTCTGTGCCATCGGACCCTTGAACTCGTCTCCAGCCATAGGCTCCAAACCGCGTGCATCCGTGCCCATCAAACTTGACTGGGCACCGATCATGGAGTTTAGCTCTGCGGATATCTTTCAGCACTCGCCTTGGGCGACGTGCTAAACTCATTAAAATCTCTCTCCCTAACACGAGACTCTTGGCCGAACTATGTCCGGCTTGAGTGGGAAGCGGACAACGAAGAAATTCGTTAGCCGTCCACCAGCCACTTAATAGCCACTATCGACAACTTAACCGACATGCTTGATTTCAACTCCGAAGACATCGACGGAATGGATGACGATGCCGGAGAAGAACAGGAACCACCACCCATAAGGTGCTGGACAGCCACCTCATCATATGATATATATATATATATATATATATATATATGGTGGACACACCCAAAGAAAGCCATGGCGATGAGGCAATGGAGGACAATCCCCTCGAGAAGTAATCTAAGTGCCGGCATTAGCGGCGCCGCTCTAAGCCCCGCCATAGCAAAAATAGTGATACCGACACCAGAGAAGATAGCACTCCGGATGATGCTAAAGACGAAAACAATCCCACCCAGCCAAGCTTCGAGCAGGCCGGACGGGAGGATGGGAAAGCTAGCCCCGACAAACAGGCAATGAATGGAGACTCAGAGGTCTACAATTACATGCCCCTCTCCGAAGATGAGGCAAGCCTCGGCGACGAAGAATTTATCGTGCCTGAGGATCCCGTCGAACAGGAGTATTTCAAGCGCCGGATTATAGCCACTTCAAAAGCCTGAAGGAAAAACAGCAGCAGCTTCAAGCTGATCAAGATCTGCTACTAATAGATGGACCGAGGTCCTGGCAGCCGAGGAATACAGACTCGAGCGCCCAATTAAAAGCTACCCGAGGCGCAGGTTGTTACCTCAATTTGAGGATGAGGCACTAGAGCCTACACTACCAGCGCAGGATGCGGCTCACCGACTACCTCGTGGCCGAGACAAAGCGGCATATCAGCCCGAACACCAGCCTGCACCCCGTCGCCAAACAAATAAAAATACGAAGGCCTGGGGCTACACGCATGACCTGCGAGACGAATTGAAAAACAAAGCAGGACAGTCAAGATCGATCTACTGATCGCGGGGGCGCGCCCCAACACATGACGATGATCGCCACACCGGATATACTAAATACAAATCTGTCTAGGCCAAATACAGCAGACCAGACTCGTTGGAACTGCGTCGCGACGCAACCCGGCATAGAGGCGCTGCGCACCCCCTATGCTTCACTAACAAAGTAATGGAGCATGAGTTCTCGAAAGGGTTTAAACCCATGAACATCGAACTATATGATGGAACAACATACCCCGAGGTATGGATGGAAGATTTCCTTCTCCACATTCATATGGCCCGCGGCGATGACCTGCATGCCATCAAGTACCTCCCACCAAAACTCAAAGGACCGGCTCGGCATTGGCTGAATATTCTGCCGTCAAACTCCAGTGGTAGTTGGCAGAACCTGGAAGACACATTCCTTGACAACTTCTAGGGCACTTATTTGCGACCACTGGACAATGATGACTTAAGTCACATAACCCAACAACCCGGAGAGTCAGCCAGAAAATTCTGGACTCGGTTCTTAACTAAAAAGAACCAAATTGTCGACTGTCCGGATGCCAAGGCCCTAGCGTCCTTTAAGCACAACATCCGTGACGAGTGGCTTCCCCGACACCTTGGCCAAGAGAAGCCGAAATCCATGGCAGCCCTTACGACACTCATGACCCGCTTCTGTGCGGGCGAGGACAGCTGGCTAGCTCGGAGCAACATCGTCTCAAACAAGCCTGGGACTTCTGAACCAAGAGATAACAACGGCAAGCCCAGACGCAGCAAACACAAGCGTTGTAATAATGGCGACAACGCCGAAAACACGACCGTCAATGCCAGATTCAGTGGCTCTACTATCGGTCAAAGGAAGAAACAACTAAAAAGAAACAGTCCGGGTACGTCCAGTTTGGACCGTATACTCGACCGTCCATGCCAAATCCATAGCACCCTAGGAACACCAGCCAATCACACCAACAGAGAATGTTGGGTCTTCAAACAAGCTGGCAGGTCAGGTACCGAAAACAAGGAGAAGGGGTCGCAAAGCAATGACGACGATGAGGAGCCCTGGCCATCGAACACAGGAGGGCAAAAGAAGTTTCCCCCGCAAATCAAAACGGTGAACATGATAAACGCCACCCATACTCCCAAGAGGGAGCGGAGGTGCACACTTAGGGATGTCGACGCAACGGAGCCAGTCACCCAAAATATAACCTGTGGTTGTCCGGCCCGATCACCTTTGATCGTACAGATCGTCCGTCCAATACCAGTCATGGCAATTCAGCCGCACTAGTCCTTGATCCAATAATTGACGGATTCCACCTCACACGAGTCCTTATGGATGGAGGCAGCAGTCTGAACCTGCTGTATCAGGACACAGTGTGCAAGATGGGTATCGATCCTTCAATGATCAAACCCACTAAAACAAAGGTGTTATACCAGGTGTGGAGGCCCGTTGTACAGGCTCCATCACTCTAGAGGTAGTCTTTGGACCATCGAATAACTACCGCAACGAAGAGTTAATCTTTGACATCGTCCCTTTTCGCAGCAGCTATCATGCATTGCTCGGACGAACCACGTTTGCTCGATTCAACGCGGTGCCACATTATGCCTACCTTAAGCTCAAGACGCCCAGTCCGCGCGGCGTCATAACAGTTAATGGCAAGACCGAGTGCTCCCTCTGTGCCAAAGAGTACACCGCCGCCTTAACAGTAGAAGCACAGAGTGGCATCTTTCAATCGAACCTTGAGTCGGCAGCCAAGCTTCCGGACACCATCAAAGAAGTCCGAACTACTTCGTTGCAGGATAGCCTGGCTCGTCAAAAGCTCAATTAAACACTCCGGCAGTAGACGGAGGCAAAGCTAGGATAGGCCACACAATGCGGCTCAACCGCTCCGTGGCACACAAACATTTTTTTTTGCATTTTCTTTGCAGGTCCACTTTTGTATAGGCCATCACCGGTGACACGGCGACCAGACCCATGAGGGGACAAAAATACCAAGGAGGGAAACAACTGAAACGTGTAAGGGAACCCTTAGATATTCCCCTTGATGACCGTCCGATTATTACCCGGATCCGCACACAGCCTCCCTCCCCCTGTCTCAGCAGGTTCTGAAGTCATATTTCTTTTTTATCACATTACTTGTACTCGTACGCTTTGACGTATTACTCAATTACAACGTGTGGCTTTATATGACACTTACTTGTTGTTCCTTTTTTGATACTCTTTGTCAAATGACATTCATACATGATGGCCCACAAGTATAGGGGATCTATCATAGTCTTTTCGATAAGTAAGAGTGTCGAACCCAACGAGGAGCAAAAGGAAATTACAAGCACTTTTCAGTAAGGTTTTCTCTGCAAGCACTGAAATTGTAGGCAATAGATAGTTTTGTGATAAGATAAATTGTAACGAGTAACAAGAAATGAAAGTAAATAAAGTGCAGCAAGGTGGCCCAATACTTTTTGTAGCAAAGGACAAGCCTGGACAATTTCTTATAATGAGAAAAGAGCTCCCGAGGACACATGGGAATTATCGTCAAGCTAGTTTTCATCACGCTGATATGATTCGCATTCGGTACTTTGATAATTTGATATGTGGGTGGACCGGTGCTTGGGTACTGCCCTTACTTGGACAAGCATCCCACTTATGATTAACCCCTATTGCAAGCATACGCAACTACAAAAGAAGTATTATGGTAAACCTAACCACATCATTAGACATATGGATCCAAATCAGCCCCTTACGAAGCAACGCATAAACTAGGGTTTAAGCTTCTGTCCTCTAGCAACCCATCATCTACTTATTACTTCCCAATGTCTTCCTCTAGGCCCAAATAATGGTTAAGTGTCATGTAGTCAACGTTCACATAACACCACTAGAGGAAAGACAACATACATCACATCAAAATATCGAACAAATACCAAATTCACATGACTACTAATAGCAAGACTTCACCCATGTCCTCAGGAACAATCGTAACTACTCACAAAGCATATTCATGTTCATAATCATAGGAGTATTAATATGCATTAGAATCTGAACATATGATCTTCCACCAAGTAAACCAATTAGCATCAACTACAAGCAGTAATCAACACTACTAGCAACCCACAGGTACCAATTTGTGATTTTGGATACAAGATCTGATACAAGAGATGAACTAGGGTTTGAGAGGAGATGGTGCTAGTGAAGATGTTGATGGAGATTGACCCCCTCCTGATGAGAGGATCGTTGGTGATGACAATGGTGATGATTTCCCCCTCCTGGAGGGAAGTTTCCCCGGCAGAACAGCTCCGCCGGAGCCCTAGATTGGTTCCACCAAGGTTCCACCTCGTGGTGGCGGAGTTTCATCCTGTAAGCTTGCCTCTGATTTTTTCCAGGGTAAAAGCCTTCATATAGCAGAAGATGGGCACCGGAGGGCCACCAGGGGGCCCAGGAGATAGGGGGCGCGCCCCCACCCTCCTGGCCAGGGTGTGGGCCCCCTCTGGTGTTTTCTTCACTCAATAATTCTTATTAATTCCAAAACTGACTTCCGTGGAGTTTCAGGATTTTTGGAGCTGTGCAAAATAGGTTTCCAATATTTTCTCCTTTTCCAGCCAGAATTCCAGCTGCCAGCATTCCCCCTCTTCATGGTAAACCTTATAAAATTAGAGAGAATAGCCATAAGTATTGAGATATAATGTGTAATAACAACCCATAATGCAATAAATATTGATATAAAAGCGTAATGCAAAATGGACGTATCAACTCCCCCAAGCTTAGACCTCGCTTGTCCTCAAGCGGAAGCAGAAATCGAAAAATATGTCCACATGTATAGATATAGAGGTGTCGATAAAAATAAAATATGGACATGAGGGCATCATGATCATTCTTAATACAGCAACATAAATAGATTTTATCATATGATTTCTTATTCTCATGTAACGATCAATTCACAATGTCAAGTATGGTTCAGAAACTTCATTGGGAACTAACAAACTATAATCTCAGTCATTGAATGTCAGGACCCCGACTCGATGTCACATCGATCTAGCTTGTAACACCTCATATCACTTTGCGGCCTCACGCACGGTATCCCCACGGGTGTCGCCTTACCTTTTCCCGGGACCGTTTGCGCCTTTTGGCTCACGTATATGATAGTGTCGCTAGCATCCATATGATAAGGAGCCCGGGCTGACATGACTAGTCGTAAACCCAAAGTGGCACAGACTTACAGGGACAGGCATCCATGACCCAGCTTCGAACGTGTCGGTCATCAGCAAGTGGGTCCGGGCTGTAGCACTGGGCTAGCAGGACTCCGGTAAACCGGGCTGTAGCGGGCTAATAGGACTCCGGTACTCAACGCGTGACATTTCCCCGAAGGGACAGACACCGGAACGAAGAAGGACACATGCCGGCCAGCCTAAGTGTTCCAGAGCAGTAGCAAGCTACCATGGCTCAGCGGTAACACTAGGAGACATTTCCCGGTAAGAGAGGCTACTAAAGATAAACCACTAGATAGTCAGATCCCACACATACCAAGCATTTCAATAACATACACACAGTATGCTCGATATGTGCAAATACAACATGGCATCACAACATGACTCTACGACACAAGTACTTTATTTAAGGCTCAGAGAGCCATACATAACATACACATAGGTACGGGTCACACGACCCAGCATTCAAGTCATACAGTCATACAAACCAGCAGCGGAAGTAGCTTGTCTGAGTAGAGACAACTAGTAAAATGAAAAGAGGCTTGGGAAGCCTAGCTATACTACGTGGTCCTTCACAAGCTCAGGATCACCACCTGGGCCTTAGCCTACTCATTGATGTCAACGTCTACGAAGAACCCATCAGAAGGGGTTG
Organism: Triticum dicoccoides; assembly: GCF_002162155.2. Taxonomy (NCBI): domain Eukaryota; kingdom Viridiplantae; phylum Streptophyta; class Magnoliopsida; order Poales; family Poaceae; genus Triticum; species Triticum dicoccoides. The sequence goes on from NW_021219259.1 coordinate 85,011, forward strand.
CAGCGTCTTCTGTAAAAATGTAAATTATAGCAACATGAGTACAAAGGTACTCAGCAAGACTTACATCAGATCCTACATACATGCACATTATCAAGAAGGGTTGGTGGAGTTGTTGCAGCAAGCCAGCTTTGACTCTTGGCTAGGCTATCCTACGAGACTCCAACTTGAAATGGTTTTGCGTACACGAGTCCACTACTCACCACTTCAATACACTACCGAGGATCCACCTCCGTCTTCCTACGGAAGAGCCATCCTCGGCACTCACACTTATCTTGAGGCTTTTAGTAGTTTCCATTTACTTGTCTATGAACTGTATAGGCAACCAAGTAGTCCTTTACCGCGGACGCGGCTATTCGAATAGATCATGATAACCCTGCAGGGGTGTACTTCTTCATACACGCTCTCACCACTTACCGTCGTTTACACGACATGTACTCGGCAACCTTCAAGCGGAAGCCCAACGTGGGTGTCGGCCACGACCTACCTAATCACCTAAGCCTCTAGTCCAGGTTTATCGCCTATTCGGGTTCCATCCATGAGGAGATCCGGCCGAGGTTTCGCTCACAGCCCCAAACGATGTGAACAGGGTTCCGGAGATACCTAACGGGTATTCGGTACACCGTGCCACGTACCTACCGCATCACAGCCCACCCCTACGGTCAGCGCTGTCCACGGCCTCCAGTAGGCTACAAACACCAGAAACTACTTGCAACTCCTGGACAGAGAACTAGGGTGAATAAGAAGTCGAGAGGGTCCATTGGTTTCGGGCCCAATGCATGGTAGTAGCTGAATCTTAAATCACACATACAGATCTCAGTGCTTAAGGTCGGCTTCAATGAAACAACCCACCATGTACTCCTACATGGCCTCTCATTGATACCTTTACCAAATCGTGTTCACCACACCACTCACATTACCGACATAATGATTTCACTCTAGCCCATCACCCCGATGAACCAGACCTGACACGACTCTAAGCATAGCAGGCATAGCAAGGTAGGAACAACACATACATATGGCTCAATCAACTCCTACACATGCTAGTGGGTTTCATCTAGTTACTGTGGCAATGACAGGTCATGCAGAGGAAATGGGTTCAACTACCGTAACACACAGCAGTTTGAAACGCGTTGTCTTAATGCAGTAAAAGAGAGCAGGAGCGAGAACATGGGATTGTATCGATATGATCAAATGGTTGGTTGCTTGCCTGATGGTTCGATGCACTGATACGGTTCTTCGTTAGGGTAATCACGGTACTCCTCGGAGGCAGAACCTGCCGCAAAGAACACCGATACACAACCATCACCAAACAATGTGCAACAATATGATGCATGCATGAAACATGGCAATATGAGTGTGTTGGGCTAATGCAACTAAGACCAGAAGGGTTTGAACCAATTTGAACCAAAGATTCAAATTTCAAACTCATACATGGCCCTTTAAAGTGTTTTACCTTGTTCTGCATTAAACATCAAGTTAACTTGTTTAGTCATGCATGAAAGTAGTACAGATGGATAGAGTGGATTTTTCTGATCATTTTTCATATATAATTTGTCTGATTTGGAGTTACAGATTAAAAGTTATGAATTTTTGAAATTTAAACTATATTCTGGAATTTCCTATATTAGATTAAATCCAGAAAATCAATTACTGCGTCAGCCTGACGTCAGTGTGACATCAGCAGGTCAACGGGACACGGTCTGGGTCAAACCTGACAGTGGGTCCCGCGTGTCAGTGTGATTAATTAAACTAAAATTAATTTAAACTAATCCTAATTAGTTAACAGGGCTGGGCCCCACCTGTCATTGACTCACGGGAGTCAACCAGGGCCCACCCGTGGTCAAACCCGGGTCGGCTGCACTGGCGTTTAGCCGCCGGCGAGCCCGACGCGGCGGCGGAAGTGGTTTTTGCCGTTCCGGCAACCAAACGAGCCGCGGAGGCCACCGGAGAGGAGCTGAGGACGAACCGCAGCTCTTGGTGGAGTCCGTTGGGGTCGGGGTGGCCGGAGTTGGCGCCGGCGACGACTTTGGCGGCCACCGGAGTTCGGCCGAAGTCGAACTTGACGCAAGAGGGGTCGGTGAGGTGCGGGGAGTAGCTAGTTAGGTGCTACGTGACGTGGTGAGCATGATGGACACCGTGGAGTGGCCGGAGGATGACCGGGAGCACGTCGGCGACGAGCTCCGCGGCGGTGGGTGCGGTTGAGCTCCGGGAGGTCGCTACACGGCCCGGGAGCAAGAAAAGAAGGAAGGGGAAGATGGCTAAGCTCACGGGGAGTTCGACGAAGCCCTTGGTGCGGCCGGGGACGGACCGGAGCGACGACGGCGTTGAAGGGGATCTCCGGCGACGGCGGTTCGGGCGAGGTCGTTGCGGTGGACTCGGGCGTTGCGAGCGCTCGAGGCTCGGCTTGCTCGATGAAGTGGACGGCGGCGGAGCTCCTGGACACGACGAGAGGACGCACGGGCGGCGGGGAGCACGGCTACGACGTAGGCACGGCGGTGGTAGCGTCGGC
>NW_021219259.1:90230-102974 GCF_002162155.2 Triticum dicoccoides
GTAAGCAATTACGTGTCGATCTTGCATGAGAATGCAACCTAGTCCTTGTCGCGAGGCGTCGCAGTAGATAACAAAGTCCTTAGAGAAGTCTGGCGGTACCAGTACGGGAGCAGAAGTCAGGCGTCTTTTCAGTTCCTGAAAGCAGTGCTCACATTGTGGAGTCCATTCGAACTTTTTATCTTTCTTGAGGAGTTCGGTTAGAGGTTTAGCAACTTTGGAGAAGTTCTCGACAAAGCGACGGCAATAGCTCGCTAAGCCCAGAAAACTCCGAACTTGCTTGACCGATTCAGGTGGAGTCCAATTAAGGACGGCTTGAACTCGCTCAGGATTAACAGCAATACCTTTACCCGATATTACATGACCCAGATAGGTCACCTCTGACAACCAGAATTCACATTTAGAAAATTTGGCATAAAGGCGATGCTCTCGAAGTTTCTTCAACACTAGCCTTAGATGTTCGGCATGTTCTTCCTCGCTCTTGGAGTAGATGAGTATATCATCGAGGTAAACCACGACGAATTTATCCAAATACTCCATGAAGATTGAGTTCATTAACCGAGAAAAGGTGGCTGGAGCGTTGGTTAAACCGAAGGACATGACGGTGTACTCGTATTGACCATAACGAGTGACAAAGGCCGTTTTAGGAATGTCCCCGTTCCTGATTTTGATTTGATGGTAGCCCAACCTCAAATCCATTTTGGAGAAGACTGAGGATCCAGCGAGCTGATCATACAGGTCGTTGATCCCGGGGAGCGGATATTTGTTCTTGATTGTGACCAAATTGACAGGTCAATAATCTACAACCATCCGGTCCGTACCATCCTTCTTCTTGACGAAGAGGACGGGGCAAGCCCACGGAGATGAACTAGGTCGGATGAAACCCTTTTTCAAGGACTCATCGAGTTGTTTCTTTAGCTCGGCTAGTTCTAGTGGTGCCATCTTATAAGGTCTTCTAGCAATCGGGACGGTTCCTGGAATAAGGTCTATTACGAACTCAACATCCCTGTCAGGTGGAACACCTGGCAATTCCTCTGGGAAGACATCCAGAAAGTCACGGACTACCGGAACATCCTCAAGGTCTGGCAAAGGGCTGGCGTTAAGAGAATATAACTGTCGCTTGGCTATTCGGGTCAAGACATTGACTATCTTCCCCGAGGGATGGGTGAGTTGAACAGTCCTAGAGAAGCAATCAATTTGGGCATGATGAGCTGACATCCAGTCCATACCCAAGATGATGTTAATATCCGAAGATTTAAGGGCTATCAAAGATGCGAGAAAAACAAGTCTGTCGACTTGGATTTCGTTTCCATGGCTTACTCTAGAAGTTTGCCATTTGGATCCCGGAGTTTGAATTACCATAGAGGATGGCATGTCACAGAATGCGGTGTTATGCAGACGAGCATAGCTCTCGGATATAAATGAATGAGATGCTCCTGTATCAAAAAGAACAGATGCCGGGTGGCAATTAACAGGGAGCGTACCGAGAACGATGTTGGGATCCTCTTGAGCTTCTTCGGCAGAGATACAGTTGACATGGCCACGTGTAGCGGTGGCCGGCTTGGCGTGGAACACTTTTCCTGTCGGCTTGCCATGGCCAACAGCTTTAGCAGATTGGTTGGGGTTGGTCTGGGGACACTCGCGCATATAGTGGCCAGATTCCCCACACTTAAAGCAAGTCACAGAACTGGTACGTGGAGGAGCATTGTTGGTTGGACCACCATAGGGCTTGGCTGGTGCAGACTGTTGAACGGGGCGAGGCGCCTGGAAGGATGGCCTCGGTGTGAACCTGGGTGGCAGGGCAGTGTTGGGCACCCACGCGCGGCGCTTCTGAGGACCAGCACCGGATGAGGAACCCACGTCACGGCCATGCTTGCGTATTGCATCATAATCAGTCTGACCAGTCTCAGCACTGATGGCCTTGTTAACAAGCTTCTGAAAAGATGTGCACTCATGCAGACGGAGGTCGCGGCGAAGCTCAGGACTAAGTCCCTTACGGAACCTTGCTTGCTTCTTAGCATCAATAGAAACTTCCTCAGTTGCATATCGTGCGAGGTTACCAAACTCCCTGCTATAAGCATCCAATGAGTGTCGGCCTTGGGTGAAACTGCAAAATTCCTCACGTTTACGGTCCATGAGACCCTCCGGAATGTGATGTTCACGGAAAGCCTCGCTGAATTCAGCCCAAGTAGTGACATGGCCCGCTGGGCGCATAGCTCCATAATTCTCCCACCAGAGACTGGCGGGGCCTTCAAGATGATATGCAGCAAAGGTGACCTTGTCAGCCTCGGCTACTAGCGCGGAGCGTAGTTTGTGAGAAATACTGCGAAGCCAGTCATCAACATCGAGAGGCTCGACGGAGTGGTGGAACGTGGGTGGATGTAACTTGATGAAATCACTGAGTGACACCACATTAGTCCTCTGATGGTGTGCTGTGTTCTGTTCAATATGCTCCAACAAACGGTTGGTCTCCCGCTTGTTTCTTTCGGCTTCCATCATAACCTCGGCTAGGGAAGGAGGATGAGGCAGATTTGCATTCCTGACTTCACTGCCTTCGGCCTGCTCTTGAGGAGCAGGGTTATTGCGCGTGTTGACCATCCTAGGTAAACAAGACAATGATTTAGTCAGAATGATAAGATTCCGACACAGGATACAGAATGTAAGGAATAACTGGGAATGCAAGATGATCATCCGTATGACATGGTAGATACAGAAACTGCTTCTTTATTCCATCGTCATACACACCATACAAGGTTTAGTACAAGACCAAACAAGGTACTATTATGGTGAAAAAAGGATTACATCTCATCGGAGGCATCCCAAGCTCCTATACATTATTTTTCTACACCTCCGGAAGGCGGTACAAACTAGGTCATATCCCACGAGTCACGCAGGACGACAGACGACACAGCTAGTACGAACTAGTGATACTACCACTAACTCAGACTGATCCGTAGTAGTCCTCGTAGAAGTCACCTCCATAGCCTGGAAGCTCAACATGATCATCCGGGAACAGACGATCCCGCGGAGCTTGAGGACCATAGGGGCTAGGATGAGGTCTTGGACCAACAGACGGTGGCCTGCGGGGACCGCGAGGTGGGGTGATGCCTCCTACATCACGCCAACCCATCACGTCTGGCAGAGCAGATCTCACAGGATAGAGATCGCGCATATCCGAATATCCAGCTTGCCGCCGGTGCAAACCGAGTCAACGTGGCCCAATGGTCAGCACGGGTATTGAAGAGCTCTAGCCTCAAGGCCCGATTTTCACGGTCCTTATCCTCGAGCATCTCAGCAGTGGTGCGAGTCCGTGAATCCTCCTGAGTGGGGTCAGCATAGATAGCCTGGAGATACCCTTGTGCTCCCGGAAGTGATCCTGGCATATACCGGAAATCAAAGTCCCGAAATAGGCCAGACCTGACTCGCATGATGGTCATCATAGAGTAGGCGGCGTCCTGCACAGCCATCTCAATAGTAACCCCGAGTCCATAGGAGCAGTGAAGGGGCTCGGTGGATCCAGGATAAGATGGAAATATCCTGACAGTGCAGAGATACTGGCTTTGATTAAAGTCTCGAAATTGCTCTTCGACCGTGTACTCGGGTTACCAACGGTATCCAGCCTCGGTCATTACCCTGACCAACATGGCGGTATGGCCGGGTACATCTAGGCATCGAGTCAGGCGAACCACTTGATTGAGGTCGCGAGTGGCCATCTGAAAGCACAGCCATAATGCAAAGGCATTAGAATTTCTAGCAAAATTTCGGCAGCATAACAGCTGTAAATGCTCAAGAAGGATTTTGAGACATTTGACAAAGGATTTCATACACACTCAACATCATCATATCAAAGTTCTGAGTCCATCCTGACAACATAATGTGGTAGTAGAACTGAACTAGGCTTGTATCCATCAAACCTATAAGGTACTACTGATTAGTAACACGTGATCCTGATAGAGAGAATAGATCCTAGTTCCTTAACCCCCAGTGGAAGAATAGACTGACTCAGATCAGAATGTCATAAGATAAAGGAGTAAAAAGAGCCTTACGTTCCAACCCACAAACAATTCCCCTATGTATAACTAAAGAATTTCTAGACTCAACATCGACCAGTTTGGCTTGGAGAACCTACAGGCAGTCCGGCTCTGATGCCAACGCTGTCAGGACCCCGACTCGATGTCACATCGATCTAGCTTGTAGCACCTCATATCACTTTGCGGCCTCACGCATGGTATCCCCACGGGTGTCGCCTTACCTTTTCTCGGGACCGTTTGCGCCTTTTGGCTCACGTATATGATAGTGTCGCTAGCATCCATATGATAAGGAGCCCGGGCTGACATGACTAGTCGTAAACCCAAAGTGGCACAGACTTACAGGGACAGGCATCCATGACCCAGCTTCGAACGTGTCGGTCATCAGCAAGTGGGTCCGGGCTGTAGCACTGGGCTAGCAGGACTCCGGTAAACCGGGCTGTAGCGGGCTAACAGGACTCCGGTACTCAACGCGTGACATTTCCCCGAAGGGACAGACACCGGAACGAAGAAGGACACATGCCGGCCAGCCTAAGTGTTCCAGAGCAGTAGCAAGCTACCATGGCTCAGCGGTAACACTAGGAGACATTTCCCGGTAAGAGAGGCTACTAAAGATAAACAACTAGATAGTCAGATCCCACACATACCAAGCATTTCAATAACATACACACAGTATGCTCGATATGTGCAAATACAACATGGCATCACAACATGACTCTACGACACAAGTACTTTATTTAAGGCTCAGAGAGCCATACATAACATACACATAGGTACGGGTCACACGACCCAGCATTCAAGTCATACAGTCATACAAACCAGCAGCGGAAGTAGCTTGTCTGAGTACAGACAACTAGTAAAATAAAAAGAGGCTTGGGAAGCCTAGCTATACTACGTGGTCCTTCACAAGCTCAGGATCACCACCTGGGCCTTAGCCTACTCATTGATGTCAACGTCTACGAAGAACCCATCAGAAGGGGTTGCAGCGTCTTCTGTAAAAATGTAAATTATAGCAACATGAGTACAAAGGTACTCAGCAAGACTTACATAATATCCTACATAGATGCACATTATCAAGAAGGGTTGGTGGAGTTGTTGCAGCAAGCCAGCTTTGACTCTTGGCTAGGCTATCCTACGAGACTCCAACTTGAAATGGTTTTGCGTACACGAGTCCACTACTCACCACTTCAATACACTACCGAGGATCCACCTCCGTCTTCCTACGGAAGAGCCATCCTCGGCACTCACACTTATCTTGAGGCTTTTAGTAGTTTCCATTTACTTGTCTATGAACTGTATAGGCAACCAAGTAGTCCTTTACCGTGGACGCGGCTATTCGAATAGATCATGATAACCCTGCAGGGATGTACTTCTTCATACACGCTCTCACCACTTACCATCGTTTACACGACATGTACTCGGCAACCTTCAAGCGGAAGCCCAACGTGGGTGTCGGCCACGACCTACCTAATCACCTAAGCCTCTAGTCCAGGTTTATCGCCTATTCGGGTTCCATCCATGAGGAGATCCGGCCGATGTTTCGCTCACAGCCCCAAACGATGTGAACAGGGTTCCGGAGATACCTAACGGGTATTCGGTACACCGTGCCACGTACCTACCGCATCACAGCCCACCCCTACGGTCAGCGCTGTCCACGGCCTCCAGTAGGCTACAAACACCAGAAACTACTTGCAACTCCTGGACAAAGAACTAGGGTGAATAAGAAGTCGAGAGGGTCCATTGGTTTCGGGCCCAATGCATGGTAGTAGCTGAATCTTAAATCACACATACAGATCTCAGTGCTTAAGGTCGGCTTCAATGAAACAACCCACCATGTACTCCTACATGGCCTCTCATCGATACCTTTACCAAATCGTGTTCACCACACCACTCACATTACCGACATAATGATTTCACTCTAGCCCATCACCCCGATGAACCAGACCTGACACGACTCTAAGCATAGCAGGCATAGCAAGGTAGGAACAACACATACATATGGCTCAATCAACTCCTACACATGCTAGTGGGTTTCATCTAGTTACTGTGGCAATGACAGGTCATGCAGAGGAAATGGGTTCAACTACCGTAACACACAGCAGTTTGAAACGCGTTGTCTTAATGCAGTAAAAGAGAGCAGGAGCGAGAACATGGGATTGTATCGATATGATCAAATGGTTGGTTGCTTGCCTGATGGTTCGATGCACTGATACGGTTCTTCGTTAGGGTAATCACGGTACTCCTCGGAGGCAGAACCTGCCGCAAAGAACACCGATACACAACCATCACCAAACAATGTGCAACAATATGATGCATGCATGAAACATGACAATATGAGTGTGTTGGGCTAATGCAACTAAGACCAGAAGGGTTTGAACCAATTTGAACCAAAGATTCAAATTTCAAACTCATACATGGCCCTTTAAAGTGTTTTACCTTGTTCTGCATTAAACATCAAGTTAACTTGTTTAGTCATGCATGAAAATAGTACAGATGGATAGAGTGGATTTTTCTGATCATTTTTCATATATAATTTGTCTGATTTGGAGTTACAGATTAAAAGTTATGAATTTTTGAAATTTAAACTATATTCTGGAATTTCCTATATTAGATTAAATCCAGAAAATCAATTACTGCGTCAGCCTGATGTCAGTGTGACATCAGTAGGTCAACGGGACACGGTCTGGGTCAAACCTGACAGTGGGTCCCGCGTGTCAGTGTGATTAATTAAACTAAAATTAATTTAAACTAATCCTAATTAGTTAACAGGGCTGGGCCCCACCTGTCATTGACTCACGGGAGTCAACCAGGGCCCACCCGTGGTCAAACCCGGGTCGGCTGCACCGGCGTTTAGCCGCCGGCGAGCCCGACCCGGCGGCGGAAGTGGTTTTTGCCATTCCGGCAACCAAACGAGCCGCGGAGGCCACCGGAGAGGAGCTGAGGACGAACCGCAGCTCTTGGTGGAGTCCGTTGGGGTCGGGGTGGCCGGAGTTGGCGCCGGCGACGACTTTGGCGGCCACCGGAGTTCGGCCGAAGTCGAACTTGACGCAAGAGGGGTCGGTGAGGTGCGGGGAGTAGCTAGTTAGGTGCTACGTGACGCGGTGAGCATGATGGACACCGTGGAGTGGCCGGAGGATGACCGGGAGCACGTCGGCAACGAGCTCCGCGGCGGTGAGTGCGGTTGAGCTCCGGGAGGTCGCTACACGGCTCGGGAGCAAGAAAAGAAGGGAGGGGAAGATGGCTAAGCTCACGGGGTGGTCGACGAAGCCCTTGGTGCGGCCGGGGACGGACCGGAGCGACGACGGCGTTGAAGGGGATCTCCGGCGACGGCGGTTCGGGCGAGGTCGTTGCGGTGGACTCGGGCGTTGCGAGCGCTCGGGGCTCGGCTTGCTCGATGAAGTGGACAGCGGCGGAGCTCCTGGACACGACGAGAGGACGCACGGGCGGCGGGGAGCACGGCTACGACGTAGGCACGGCGGTGGTAGCGTCGGCCATGGCTGGGGGGGGGGCGCGAGGGGGAGGAGCTGGAGAGGAGAGGGGGTGTCTGGGAGGTTCGGGGAAGAGAGAGGGAGCGATCCACGACGTCACCGGGCGAGGGGAGCGGCGAGGCGGCGAGCAGGTGCGTGGCGCACGCTGCGGTCGCCGTCGGGCACCTGCCTGCCTGCCTGGCCGGCAAGCAGCTCGCTGGAGCGGCGCTGGGCTAGGCCGGCAGGTGGGCCGAGTGCTGGGCGCCAGGTAAGTTTTTCTATTTTTTCCTGTCTTCTGTTTTTTTAATACTTCTGCAACTTTGTTGATTTATTAAAAATACTTAGGCAACTCCTAAAATCACCAAACTACTCCTGGTCCATAGTTGGATTATTTCCAACATGAAACATTTTAGTTTGGAGATATTTGGGCATCTGAATATTTTATATAATTTTAAATGCCCAAATTCAAATATCTATGATTTAATTCAAAGACCCTAGGATGACCTAGGAAGATGTGCATCACTTTTGGCAGGGGTTCTGAACCAGGACAAAAATGATGGGCATTTTAGAAGGGCATTTCAGGTTCATTGAAAAAGTTTTTAGTAAACCCTAGTTGGTTTCAGAGGGGGCTGGGGGTTCTGTCATCCCCATTTCAGGTTTCTGATGAAAGAATAAACATGATGCAACACTCTAATGCATGAACTAGCTAGGGTGTGACAACTCACCCCCACTCAAAAGAATCTCGTCCCGAGATTTGGGTTCCTCTGGGAAGAAGGCGGGATACTCGAGTCGAAGACGATCCTCCCTTTCCCAAGTTGCTTCATCCTCAGAATGGTGCAACCATTGAACTTTGAGAAACTTGATATTATGACGTCGAGTGGTACGCTCGGCCTGATCGAGGATACAAATGGGATGCTCTCGATACGTGAGATTATCTTGGAGATCAAGCGTTTCGTGGTCCACTCCACGGATAGGATCCGAGAAGCAACGCCTGAGTTGAGAAACGTGGAAGACATCGTGGACTCTGGAGAGATGCGGAGGTAGTTCCAACTGGTAGGCAACTTCCCTTCATTTAGCGAGAATACGAAAAGGTCCAATGTAACGGGGAGCCAATTTGCCTTTGATACCGAAACGATGGGTTCCCTTCAGAGGAGTAACCCGAAGGTAAGCCTTCTCGTCAACCTCGAAAGTCATAGCCTTATGTTTTCGGTCATATTGACTCTTTTGACGAGATTGGGCTGTTTTCAACTTTTCACGAACGATGCGAACTTGCTCTTCTGCTTCCTGAATCATATCCGGGCCAAAGAATTGTTTTTCCCCGGTTTCTGACCAGTTAAGGGGTGTTCGACACCGTCGTCCATAGAGAACTTCAAAAGGGGCTTTACCCAAGCTAGATTGATAGCTGTTGTTGTAAGCGAATTCGGCAAATGGAAGGCACTTCTCCCAATCCATTCCGAATGAGATAATAGAGGCTCGAAGCATGTCTTCTAGGATCTGGTTGACGCGTTCTACTTGACCACTAGATTGAGGGTGAAAAGCGGTGCTAAAAGAAAGGCGGGTTCCCATAGCATTTTGGAAACTTTCCCAAAATCGAGAGGTGAAAAGACTTCCTCGATCCGAGTTAATTTCAAGAGGAACACCATGGAGAGACACTATTCGGGAGATGTACAAGTCTGCTAACTGACTAGCAGTTATACTCTCACGAACAGGTAAGAAATGGGCCACTTTGGAAAGACGATCGACAACGACGAAGATAGCATTATTCCCTCTCTTGGTCCTGGGAAAACCGGTAATGAAATCCATACCAATTTTATCCCATTTCCATTCAGGAATAGCTAAGGGTTGAAGGGTGCCAGCAGGCCGTTGATGCTCTGCTTTTACACGACGGCAGACGTTGCAATTAGCAATATACTGAGCAATTTCTCTCTTCATCCTAGTCCACCAGAACCTCTAGCATAGGTCCTGATACATCTTAGTACTACCGGGATGAATAGTGAGAGGAGATTCATGAGCTTCCTTAAGGATCAATCGCCTCAGGTTTCGCACTTTGGGAACCACTAGTCGATTCCCGAAGTATACGACCCCTTGATCATCAATGGAGAAACAATTCACAACTCCTTTCTTGATGTTTCTCCTGATGCGGGAAATTCCCGAATCTACCTTCTGTGCTTTGATGATCTTTTCCATAAGGGTAGGTTTCGCCACCAAGGTGGAAAGGAATCCTTGAGGAACAATGTGGAGATTAAGTTTCCGAAATTCCTCATGGAGAAGTGGTTGACTTTGTTGTAACATCAGGTTGTTACAATAAGATTTACGACTTAGCGCATCAGCCATGACGTTGGCTTTCCCTGGGGTGTAAGTTATTCCTAAGTCGAAATCTGTGATCAACTCGACCCAACGTCTTTGCCTGAGATTCAAATCCGGTTGGGTGAAGATGTACTTCAGACTTTGGTGATCAGTGAATATTTCGCAGCGATTACCAAGGAGGTAATGTCGCCAGGTTTTAAGTGCATAGACTACGGCTGCAAGCTCTAGATCATGAGTAGGATAATTCTCCTCATGTGGGTGCAATTGCCGTGAAGTGTAAGCAATTACGTGTCGATCTTGCATGAGAATGCAACCTAGTCCTTGTCGCGAGGCGTCGCAGTAGATAACAAAGTCCTTAGAGAAGTCTGGCGGTACCAGTACGGGAGCAGAAGTCAGGCGTCTTTTCAGTTCCTGAAAGCAGTGCTCACATTGTGGAGTCCATTCGAACTTTTTATCTTTCTTGAGGAGTTCGGTTAGAGGTTTAGCAACTTTGGAGAAGTTCTCGACAAAGCGACGGCAATAGCTCGCTAAGCCCAGAAAACTCCGAACTTGCTTGACCGATTCAGGTGGAGTCCAATTAAGGACGGCTTGAACTCGCTCAGGATTAACAGCAATACCTTTACCCGATATTACATGACCCAGATAGGTCACCTCTGACAACCAGAATTCACATTTAGAAAATTTGGCATAAAGGCGATGCTCTCGAAGTTTCTTCAACACTAGCCTTAGATGTTCGGCATGTTCTTCCTCGCTCTTGGAGTAGATGAGTATATCATCGAGGTAAACCACGACGAATTTATCCAAATACTCCATGAAGATTGAGTTCATTAACCGAGAAAAGGTGGCTGGAGCGTTGGTTAAACCGAAGGACATGACGGTGTACTCGTATTGACCATAACGAGTGACAAAGGTCGTTTTAGGAATGTCCCCGTTCCTGATTTTGATTTGATGGTAGCCCAACCTCAAATCCATTTTGGAGAAGACTGAGGATCCAGCGAGCTGATCATACAGGTCGTTGATCCTGGGGAGCGGATATTTGTTCTTGATTGTGACCAAATTGACAGGTCAATAATCTACAACCATCCGGTCCGTACCATCCTTCTTCTTGACGAAGAGGACGGGGCAAGCCCACGGAGATGAACTAGGTCGGATGAAACCCTTTTTCAAGGACTCATCGAGTTGTTTCTTTAGCTCGGCTAGTTCTAGTGGTGCCATCTTATAAGGTCTTCTAGCAATCGGGACGGTTCCTGGAATAAGGTCTATTACGAACTCAACATCCCTGTCAGGTGGAACACCTGGCAATTCCTCTGGGAAGACATCCGGAAAGTCACGGACTACCGGAACATCCTCAAGGTCTGGCAAAGGGCTGGCGTTAAGAGAATATAACTGTCGCTTGGCTATTCGGGTCAAGACATTGACTATCTTCCCCGAGGGATGGGTGAGTTGAACAGTCCTAGAGAAGCAATCAATTTGGGCATGATGAGCTGACATCCAGTCCATACCCAAGATGATGTTAATATCCGAAGATTTAAGGGCTATCAAAGATGCGAGAAAAACAAGTCTGTCGACTTGGATTTCGTTTCCATGGCTTACTCTAGAAGTTTGCCATTTGGATCCCGGAGTTTGAATTACCATAGAGGATGGCATGTCACAGAATGCGGTGTTATGCAGACGAGCATAGCTCTCGGATATAAATGAATGAGATGCTCCTGTATCAAAAAGAACAGATGCCGGGTGGCAATTAACAGGGAGCGTACCGAGAACGATGTTGGGATCCTCTTGAGCTTCTTCGGCAGAGATACAGTTGACATGGCCACGTGTAGCGGTGGCCGGCTTGGCGTGGAACACTTTTCCTGTCGGCTTGCCATGGCCAACAGCTTTAGCAGATTGGTTGGGGTTGGTCTGGGGACACTCGCGCATATAGTGGCCAGATTCCCCACACTTAAAGCAAGTCACAGAACTGGTACGTGGAGGAGCATTGTTGGTTGGACCACCATAGGGCTTGGCTGGTGCAGACTGTTGAACGGGGCGAGGTGCCTGGAAGGATGGCCTCGGTGTGAACCTGGGTGGCAGGGCAGTGTTGGGCACCCACGCGCGGCGCTTCTGAGGACCAGCACCGGATGAGGAACCCACGTCACGGCCATGCTTGCGTATTGCATCATAATCAGTCTGACCAGTCTCAACACTGATGGCCTTGTTAACAAGCTTCTGAAAAGATGTGCACTCATGCAGACGGAGGTCGCGGCGAAGCTCAGGACTAAGTCCCTTACGGAACCTTGCTTGCTTCTTAGCATCAATAGAAACTTCCTCAGTTGCATATCGTGCGAGGTTACCAAACTCCCTGCTATAAGCATCCAATGAGTGTCGGCCTTGGGTGAAACTGCAAAATTCCTCACGTTTACAGTCCATGAGACCCTCCGGAATGTGATGTTCACGGAAAGCCTCGCTGAATTCAGCCCAAGTAGTGACATGGCCCGCTGGGCGCATAGCTCCATAATTCTCCCACCAGAGACTGGCGGGGCCTTCAAGATGATATGCAGCAAAGGTGACCTTGTCAGCCTCGGCTACTAGCGCGGAGCGTAGTTTGTGAGAAATACTGCGAAGCCAGTCATCAACATCGAGAGGCTCGACGGAGTGGTGGAACGTGGGTGGATGTAACTTGATGAAATCACTGAGTGACACCACATTAGTCCTCTGATGGTGTGCTGTGTTCTGTTCAATATGCTCCAACAAACGGTTGGTCTCCCGCTTGTTTCTTTCGGCTTCCATCATAACCTCGGCTAGGGAAGGAGGATGAGGCAGATTTGCATTCCTGACTTCACTGCCTTCGGCCTGCTCTTGAGGAGCAGGGTTATTGCGCGTGTTGACCATCCTAGGTAAACAAGACAATGATTTAGTCAGAATGATAAGATTCCGACACAGGATACAGAATGTAAGGAATAACT
>NW_021219259.1:102984-104500 GCF_002162155.2 Triticum dicoccoides
TAAGAGAGGCTACTAAAGATAAACAACTAGATAGTCAGATCCCACACATACCAAGCATTTCAATAACATACACACAGTATGCTCGATATGTGCAAATACAACATGGCATCACAACATGACTCTACGACACAAGTACTTTATTTAAGGCTCAGAGAGCCATACATAACATACACATAGGTACGGGTCACACGACCCAGCATTCAAGTCATACAGTCATACAAACCAGCAGCGGAAGTAGCTTGTCTGAGTACAGACAACTAGTAAAATAAAAAGAGGCTTGGGAAGCCTAGCTATACTACGTGGTCCTTCACAAGCTCAGGATCACCACCTGGGCCTTAGCCTACTCATTGATGTCAACGTCTACGAAGAACCCATCAGAAGGGGTTGCAGCGTCTTCTGTAAAAATGTAAATTATAGCAACATGAGTACAAAGGTACTCAGCAAGACTTACATAATATCCTACATAGATGCACATTATCAAGAAGGGTTGGTGGAGTTGTTGCAGCAAGCCAGCTTTGACTCTTGGCTAGGCTATCCTACGAGACTCCAACTTGAAATGGTTTTGCGTACACGAGTCCACTACTCACCACTTCAATACACTACCGAGGATCCACCTCCGTCTTCCTACGGAAGAGCCATCCTCGGCACTCACACTTATCTTGAGGCTTTTAGTAGTTTCCATTTACTTGTCTATGAACTGTATAGGCAACCAAGTAGTCCTTTACCGTGGACGCGGCTATTCGAATAGATCATGATAACCCTGCAGGGATGTACTTCTTCATACACGCTCTCACCACTTACCGTCGTTTACACGACATGTACTCGGCAACCTTCAAGCGGAAGCCCAACGTGGGTGTCGGCCACGACCTACCTAATCACCTAAGCCTCTAGTCCAGGTTTATCGCCTATTCGGGTTCCATCCATGAGGAGATCCGGCCGATGTTTCACTCACAGCCCCAAACGATGTGAACAGGGTTCCGGAGATACCTAACGGGTATTCGGTACACCGTGCCACGTACCTACCGCATCACAGCCCACCCCTACGGTCAGCGCTGTCCACGGCCTCCAGTAGGCTACAAACACCAGAAACTACTTGCAACTCCTGGACAAAGAACTAGGGTGAATAAGAAGTCGAGAGGGTCCATTGGTTTCGGGCCCAATGCATGGTAGTAGCTGAATCTTAAATCACACATACAGATCTCAGTGCTTAAGGTCGGCTTCAATGAAACAACCCACCATGTACTCCTACATGGCCTCTCATCGATACCTTTACCAAATCGTGTTCACCACACCACTCACATTACCGACATAATGATTTCACTCTAGCCCATCACCCCGATGAACCAGACCTGACACGACTCTAAGCATAGCAGGCATAGCAAGGTAGGAACAACACATACATATGGCTCAATCAACTCCTACACATGCTAGTGGGTTTCATCTAGTTACTGTGGCAATGACAGGTCATGCAGAGGAAATGGGTTCAACTACCGTAACACACAGCAGTTTGAAACGC
>NW_021219259.1:104510-109341 GCF_002162155.2 Triticum dicoccoides
GGAATGCAAGATGATCATCCGTATGACATGGTAGATACAGAAACTGCTTCTTTATTCCATCGTCATACACACCATACAAGGTTTAGTACAAGACCAAACAAGGTACTATTATGGTGAAAAAAGGATTACATCTCATCGGAGGCATCCCAAGCTCCTATACATTATTTTTCTACACCTCCGGAAGGCGGTACAAACTAGGTCATATCCCACGAGTCACGCAGGACGACAGACGACACAGCTAGTACGAACTAGTGATACTACCACTAACTCAGACTGATCCGTAGTAGTCCTCGTAGAAGTCACCTCCATAGCCTGGAAGCTCAACATGATCATCCGGGAACAGACGATCCCGCGGAGCTTGAGGACCATAGGGGCTAGGATGAGGTCTTGGACCAACAGACGGTGGCCTGCGGGGACCGCGAGGTGGGGTGATGCCTCCTACATCACGCCAACCCATCACGTCTGGCAGAGCAGATCTCACAGGATAGAGATCGCGCATATCCGAATATCCAGCTTGCCGCCGGTGCAAACCGAGTCAACGTGGCCCAATGGTCAGCACGGGTATTGAAGAGCTCTAGCCTCAAGGCCCGATTTTCACGGTCCTTATCCTCGAGCATCTCAGCAGTGGTGCGAGTCCGTGAATCCTCCTGAGTGGGGTCAGCATAGATAGCCTGGAGATACCCTTGTGCTCCCGGAAGTGATCCTGGCATATACCGGAAATCAGAGTCCCGAAATAGGCCAGACCTGACTCGCATGATGGTCATCATAGAGTAGGCGGCGTCCTGCACAGCCATCTCAATAGTAACCCCGAGTCCATAGGAGCAGTGAAGGGGCTCGGTGGATCCAGGATAAGATGGAAATATCCTGACAGTGCAGAGATACTGGCTTTGATTAAAGTCTCGAAATTGCTCTTCGACCGTGTACTCGGGTTACCAACAGTATCCAGCCTCGGTCATTACCCTGACCAACATGGCGGTATGGCCGGGTACATCTAGGCATCGAGTCAGGCGAACCACTTGATTGAGGTCGCGAGTGGCCATCTGAAAGCACAGCCATAATGCAAAGGCATTAGAATTTCTAGCAAAATTTCGGCAGCATAACAGCTGTAAATGCTCAAGAAGGATTTTGAGACATTTGACAAAGGATTTCATACACACTCAACATCATCATATCAAAGTTCTGAGTCCATCCTGACAACATAATGTGGTAGTAGAACTGAACTAGGCTTGTATCCATCAAACCTATAAGGTACTACTGATTAGTAACACGTGATCCTGATAGAGAGAATAGATCCTAGTTCCTTAACCCCCGGTGGAAGAATAGACTGACTCAGATCAGAATGTCATAAGATAAAGGAGTAAAAAGAGCCTTACGTTCCAACCCACAAACAATTCCCCTACGTATAACTAAAGAATTTCTAGACTCAACATCGACCAGTTTGGCTTGGAGAACCTACAGGCAGTCCGGCTCTGATGCCAACGCTATCAGGACCCCGACTCGATGTCACATCGATCTAGCTTGTAGCACCTCATATCACTTTGCGGCCTCACGCATGGTATCCCCACGGGTGTCGCCTTACCTTTTCCCGGGACCGTTTGCGCCTTTTGGCTCACGTATATGATAGTGTCGCTAGCATCCATATGATAAGGAGCCCGGGCTGACATGACTAGTCGTAAACCCAAAGTGGCACAGACTTACAGGGACAGGCATCCATGACCCAGCTTCGAACGTGTCGGTCATCAGCAAGTGGGTCCGGGCTGTAGCACTGGGCTAGCAGGACTCCGGTAAACCGGGCTGTAGCGGGCTAACAGGACTCCGGTACTCAACGCGTGACATTTCCCCGAAGGGACAGACACCGGAACGAAGAAGGACACATGCCGGCCAGCCTAAGTGTTCCAGAGCAGTAGCAAGCTACCATGGCTCAGCGGTAACACTAGGAGACATTTCCCGGTAAGAGAGGCTACTAAAGATAAACAACTAGATAGTCAGATCCCACACATACCAAGCATTTCAATAACATACACACAGTATGCTCGATATGTGCAAATACAACATGGCATCACAACATGACTCTACGACACAAGTACTTTATTTAAGGCTCAGAGAGCCATACATAACATACACATAGGTACGGGTCACACGACCCAGCATTCAAGTCATACAGTCATACAAACCAGCAGCGGAAGTAGCTTGTCTGAGTACAGACAACTAGTAAAATAAAAGAGGCTTGGAAAGCCTAGCTATACTACGTGGTCCTTCACAAGCTCAGGATCACCACCTGGGCCTTAGCCTACTCATTGATGTCAACGTCTACGAAGAACCCATCAGAAGGGGTTGCAGCGTCTTCTGTAAAATGTAAATTATAGCAACATGAGTACAAAGGTACTCAGCAAGACTTACATCAGATCCTACATACATGCACATTATCAAGAAGGGTTGGTGGAGTTATTGCAGCAAGCCAGCTTTGACTCTTGGCTAGACTATCCTACGAGACTCCAACTTGAAATGGTTTTGCGTACACGAGTCCACTACTCACCACTTCAATACACTACCGAGGATCCACCTCCGTCTTCCTACGGAAGAGCCATCCTCGGCACTCACACTTATCTTGAGGCTTTTAATAGTTTCCATTTACTTGTCTATGAACTGTATAGGCAACCAAGTAGTCCTTTACCGCGGACGCGGCTATTCAAATAGATCATGATAACCCTGCAGGGGTGTACTTCTTCATACATGTTTCCACCACTTAGCGTCTGCACACGACATGTGCTCGGCAGACTTCAAGCGAAAGCCGACGTGGGTGTAGACCACGACCTACCTAAACACCTAAGTCTCTAGTCCAGGTTTATCGCCTATCCAGGTTCCATCCGCAGGGAGTCCGGCCGAGGTTTCCCATACGGCCCCGAACGATGTGAACAGGGTTCCCGAGATACCTAACGGGTATTCGGTACACCCGGCCACGTACCTACCGCATCACAGCCCACCCCTACGGTCAGCGCTGTCCACGGCCTCCAGTAGGCTACAAACACCAGAAACTACTTGCAACTCCTGGACAGAGAGCTAGGGTGAATAAGAAGTCGAGCGGGGTCATATTTCAGGGCCCAATGCATGGTAGTAGTTGTGTCTTAAATCACACATACAGATCTCAGTGCTTAAGGTCGGCTTCAATGAAACAACCCACCATGTACTCCTACATGGCCTCTCATCGATACCTTTACCAAATCGTGTTCACCACACCACTCTCATTACCGACATAATCATTTCACTCTAGCCCATCACCCAGATGAACCAGACCTGACACGACTCTAAGCATAGCAGGCATAGCAAGGTAGGAACAACACATACATATGGCTCAATTAACTCCTACACATGCTAGTGGGTTTCATCTAGTTACTGTGGCAATGACAGGTCATGCAAAGGAAGTGGGTTCAACTACCGTAGCACACAGCAGTTTGAAACGCGTTGTCTTAATGCAGTAAAAGAGAGCAGGAGCGAGAACATGGGATTGTATCGATATGATCAAATGGTTGGTTGCTTGCCTGATGGTTCGATGCACTGATACGGTTCTTTGTTAGGGTAATCACGGTACTCCTCGGAGGCAGAACCTGCCGCAAAGAACACCGATACACAACCATCACCAAACAATGTGCGACAATATGAGGCATGCATGAAACATGGCAATATGAGTGTGTTGGGCTAATGCAACTAAGACCAGAAGGGTTTGAACCAATTTGAACCAAAGATTCAAATTTCAAACTCATACATGGCCCTTTAAGGTGTTATATCTTGTTCTGCATTAAACATCAAGTTAACTTGTTTAATCATGCATGAAAATAGTACAGATGGATAGATTGGATTTTTCTGATCATTTTTCATATATAATTTGTCTGATTTGGAGTTACAGAATAAAAGTTATGAATTTTTGAAATTTAAACTATATTCTGGAATTTCCTATATTAGATTAAATCCAGAAAATCAATTACTGCGTCAGCCTGACGTCAGTGTGACATCAGCAGGTCAACGGGACACGGTCCGGGTCAAACCTGACAGTGGGTCCCGCGTGTCAGTGTGATTAGTTAAACTAAAATTAATTTAAACTAATCCTAATTAGTTAACAGGGCTGGGCCCCACCTGTCATTGACTCAGGGGAGTCAACCAGGGCCCACCCGTGGTCAAACCCGGGTCGGCTGCACCGGCGTTTAGCCGCCGGCGAGCCCGACGCGGCGGCGGAAGTGGTTTTTGCCGTTCCGGCAACCAAACGAGCCGCGGAGGCCACCGGAGAGGAGCTGAGGACGAACCGCAGCTCTTGGTGGAGTCCGTTGGGGTCGGGGTGGCCGGAGTTGGCGCCGGCGACGACTTTGGCGGCCACCGGAGTTCGGCCGAAGTCGAACTTGACGCAAGAGGGGTCGGTGAGGTGCGGGGAGTAGCTAGTTAGGTGCTACGTGACGCGGTGAGCATGATGGACACCGTGGAGTGGCCGGAGGATGACCGGGAGCACGTCGGCAACGAGCTCCGCGGCGGTGAGTGCGGTTGAGCTCCGGGAGGTCGCTACACGGCTCGGGAGCAAGAAAAGAAGGGAGGGGAAGATGGCTAAGCTCACGGGGAGGTCGACAAAGCCCTTGGTGCGGCCGGGGACGGACCGGAGCGACGACGGCGTTGAAGGGGATCTTCGGCGACGGCGGTTCGGGCGAGGTCGTTGCGGTGGACTCGGGCGTTGCGAGCGCTCGGGGCTCGGCTTGCTCGATGAAGTGGACAGCGGCGGAGCTCCTGGACACGACGAGAGGACGCACGGGCGGCGGGGAGCACGGCTACGACGTAGGCACGGCGGTGG
>NW_021219259.1:109924-140261 GCF_002162155.2 Triticum dicoccoides
GGAGCGATCCACGACGTCACCGGGCGAGGGGAGCGGCGAGGCGGCGAGCAGGTCCGTGGCGCACGCTGCGGTCGCCGTCGGGCACCTGCCTGCCTGCCTGGCCGGCAAGCAGCTCGCTGGAGCTGCGCTGGGCTGGGCCGGCAGGTGGGCCGGGTGCTGGGCGCCAGGTAAGTTTTTCTATTTTTTCCTGTTTTCTGTTTTTTTAATACTTCTGCAACTTTGTTGATTTATTAAAAATACTTAGGCAACTACTAAAATCACCAAACTACACCTGGTCCATAGTTGGATTATTTCCAACATGAAACATTTTAGTTTGGAGATATTTGGGCATCTGAATATTTTATATAATTTTAAATGCCCAAATTCAAATATCTATGATTTAATTCAAAGACCCTAGGATGACCTAGGAAAATGTGCATCACTTTTGGCAGGGGTTCTGAACCAGGACAAAAATGATGGGCATTTTAGAAGGGCATTTCAGGTTCATTGAAAAAGTTTTTAGTAAACCCTAGTTGGTTTCAGAGGGGGCTCGGGGTTCTGTCATCCCCATTTCAGGTTTCTGATGAAAGAATAAACATGATGCAACACTCTAATGCATGAACTAGCTAGGGTGTGACATTGAAGCAAATGCAATTTATCATAACATCAGAAAGAGTCAAGAATAGAGCTTTTCAGCAAGTCCACATACTCAACTATCATATAGTCTTCTACAATTGCTAACACTCACGCAGTACTTGTGGTTATGGAGTTTCAACCGGACACTGGGAAAGATAGGGGCTTATTGTGTTGCCTCCCAACGTATTCACCTTTGGGTGATGTCAACAATAATAATTCATGCTAACTTACATCCAATTGGATATATATATATATATATATATATATATATATATATATATATATATATATATATATATATATATATATATATATCAAGATCTTTCAAACACAAGGAGCTTGCTAAAGGATAAAATGAAAAAGGGAAAGGTGAAGATCACCTTGACTGAAGCATAAAGTGAAAAAAACACATAAAGTAAAAGTGTAGCGACCCGACCTGAATGGGTCAAGTCTCTGTGCTTACGTGTCATCCCTGGATCGGTATGCTGACACACACAGTACTCGAGGATTTATAACAGAGGTAAATCACATGTATAAAATAACATAAAAACTATTACCTCAATCCAAAATAGCGGAAGCAACAAGGTTGTGGATTCCCATCAACACCAACGGCAAATTTGAGTATAGGAAATCGTAACCTTATCGTATCACTTACTCGTCGTAAGATCCTGCAACATGAGATGTTGCACCCACAGAGGGTCAGTACATTGAATGTACTGGCAAATTCACACCATAGAGCAATGATGAATAAAGGCTATCACTACATGCATATTTGGATGGTGGAAAAGCTCTATGGCTACAGTTTTGCGCAAAGCCAATTTTTCCCTACTGCAAAGGAATAAAATTATTTAACTATCATGGTGGTTGTTAAACATTAAAAATGGTTGACAACATTCTCAATCCCAATTAAAAGTACTCATTAACCCCAACAAAAATTAATTAGAAGTAACATGATGAGATTCACATGATATCCAAGTTCTAGATACTCAAGATGTCCATAACCGGGGACACGGCTAATCATGATTAGTTTGTACACTCTGCAGAGGTTAGCACAATTTTCCCCACATAACTCGATCGCCTCCGCTTGGTTTCTCGCACTACATGGTGTTTGAGAAACGGATGACCGAGACATAGTCTTTCAGAAGCACTTGCACCTTACATAGGGGTAGACCGTACCAACCTACATCCCCTACATCTGCTAGTCCACCCCGTAAGAGTTCGCACAACTTAGTCAACTATGCTAGAGCCCATAATAGCATGTGGCTGCACACGGAAGTTTCTAGTTTGAATAATATCATGATCCCTTTGAGCCTGGGTGGCGGTCCGAAGAAAAACAGGCAAGTCCTGGAGTAACCAGGTGCCTCAATCCACCCAGATATGTGTTTAAGTTGCCACCTTAAATAAACCATCAATTAACAATCTCACATCTGTCATGGAAAATTCACTCACCCAATCCACGTCTACTAGCATAGCATGGCATAATAAGAAAACGTAGAAGTAACTCCCAAGGGTTTGAAAATAAAGTAGGTAATAGGTACTACCTCAATCTACTTCCCATCCCACAATTTAATTAGATCCTAATCATGCAATGTTTGAGGATTGGTGTAATGCATAAAAACTGGGTATGAGAAAAGGTATGATCAAAGTGTGAATTGTCCTGCAATGTTGAAGAAGATGATTCGCACTCAAAACTCTTGATAGGTCTACTCGTCACACTCCGGTCAATCTATCGTGATCAAGCAATAGTAACCACACATAAGCAATCACTCAAAAGATCAGAAGGAATGAAGAGTACGATTCGGAAAACATCAAAACCAAGCAAATGACTCTTGCACCATAAAACAATTTCTAATAGTACCAAAACTATGTGTATTTGGCCTTATCAGAAAGTTTAGTTCAAGAGCTTCGATTTGCAAAAAGAATCAACTCAAACGGAGTTATAAAGCTCAAGTTATGATCTAACGAAGTTCAAATACTAAAATGCTTGAAATTCAAATTCTAAACTTTCAAAAACATGTATAAGTTGTTTCACTGGATAGAGGAGATCAAAACGAAGACGTGGGCGTTGGTTTCGTTGGATTCCGACTAACGGGTAAAAAGTAGTGAGGGTTTGAAGATCAAGGACTAAATTGTAAATAAAACAGCTACAAAGAAGTCCTCTGAGTAAAACTAACAGAAAAAGAAAAGCCTAAATAACGAACGCTCGTTTATAAGATCTAAACAGTGGACATTCGCTGTTTAATAAAACCAGAAAGAAAAACAAATCTAGTCTAGTTTTTTTTAAACGATTTAAAAGTAAAACCAGATCGGTTTTCTCGGGTTATACCAGTTCGGGTGAGATGAACCGGCGGCGACGGCGGTCTTCTCCGGTGAGGCGGGGCAGTGGCGACGGTGAGCTCCAGCGTGGCGCGGCTTCGCGACGAGGGGCGAGGGCGGCGAGGTGGCGCGGGCGGAGTGCGACGACGGCGGTGGTGCAGAGCAGCGGCGACGGCGGCGGTTGACAACGACGGCGGCGGCTGCGGGCTCCAGCGAGATGCGGGTGGAGGCGGCAGCGCGATCAAAGAGAGAGAGAGGGGCCCGGGGCTGTGGCTTAAATAGGCGGGGAGGGCCTCGGGAGGCGTGGAGGAGGGGCCAAGGCGGCGGGGTGGCTGGGTCGGTCACGGCGGCGGCGGCGCTGTTGTGCGGCGGTGGGAGTCCTGCTGGAGCTCGGGGACGCGCGGGCGTCGGGCTGGGCCGTGGCCTGGCCGGTTGGCTGTGCCGGCCCAGTTCGGCGGAAAGTTTTTTTTTAAACAAATTTTCAGAAAATAAAATTAAACCAAAATAAATAAATAAAATACTATAGGCATATAATATATCAAAATTTTCAGAAAAATATTTTCTACAGTGTGAACTTTTTTCTGGAGTCAAATAAAATCCACACAAATTCAGATAAGTCAAACACTGCTGCTGCTCTAATAAAATCCAACGAAAATCATTTTAAAAATACCAAAATGAATTCAAATTTATTTCTCTCCAATTTTCTATTATAGGGAATCATGTTACCCTAATTTCTATATATTTTATTTTTGGAGAAAAATAATTTGAATAAAACTCCAATAACTCCAAATTGAAAAAAAAATAAATTCAAAAGAACTTTGAATTTAATTCTTTAAAAACTCCCAACTCATATTTCATATAATTTGAAGAAGTCATTTTATCTTCTCTCATGAAAATCATTGAGTTGCATGAAGTTTATGAATCGAAATATTTCCAAATGAAATTCAAATATTTTCAAATACCCTTTCATTTAATTAAATGGAAGAAGTCATATCATCTTCGCTCAAGGGTTTTGTATTTGAAAAGAATTTGAATTCATGAAGATCAGAAAAAGAAAATGAAAGTTTGGGAAATTCCTTTTATTCCCTCTCATTTAACTTTCAAAAGTTTCGAATTTCACTCAATCAATCAATCAACCAAACAATCAATCAAAACTATCTATTTGTTTATAACATTCCAAAATTTAGAATTTTGGGATGTTACAAACCTACCACCCTTAAAATGAATCTCGTCCTCGAGATTCGGAGAGGCTAGCAAGAAATAGGTTAGGGTTTGGGGTCTTCTCAAAAATCCATCGATTGTCTCCGGGGGTTTCGGGTGCTACCACCCTTAGAAGCATGGTTATGGTTCCATCAAAACTCATATACTCCATCCTTATTGTTGACAGTGTCGGTCTTCCCAGATCTCGGGAAATTCCATCTTTGGGCTCTTCCGGTAGTGGCATAACCTTTTCCTCAATGCTTCTGTCCTTTCATCTTGGTACGGTTATTCCGAGACTGGGTCTTCTTAGCTGACGGGTCTGGCGCCAATACTAAACAACTATCGATATCTCATGGTGGTCAACAATTTATGGTTTCTCCTGCAGAAAATCGGTCTGGGTTGAACCTCACCGTATGACCTACGATTGGCAACAACTGCCTTGTACAAGGGATAAATACTTATACCATTCTAAGGTTTAAACAAGGTTTTGATCGTCGTCTCTCTACTATAGGTAAGTCACTCAGATTTACCATCCCACATAGCGAGGCGAATAATAAGAGTAAGTCGGTATGGTGATCAATCCATCCCGCACCCAAATCATTACCTTGTATATGGTTTAGCGAATCTCGCATGCTAACACTCGGTCATCCTCACAAGCATTGCAGAATTTCTCTTGTCGACGAACCAAGTTCGGATAATCCATTGATTCTGCAAGCCAAACAAACATCTATCGTTCCTTAACAACTCTCAGGTTTTGCGTAAACTCCTATAGAATCGTCGGTTGATAAAGTTGTAACTTCTTCAGGGTTTTCCTTCATAAAGAGTGTGCTTGCTTCTTGGCAGGTCCTGGGGCCTGTGGGTTATGGCCCATCTCATCACTTTCAAACCTTGAAATCATCCTCTGGGCAACTGATCATTATTCCAACATTCAGCTTCCAACTTCCTAGCATACTTAAAATCCATCCAATTGTAATGTCTTTCTTCCTTCTATTGGCACCAAAGTAGGACATGATTACTCCGACTCATCACGAAATTTCCATTGATCCATATTTCCAACATCATATATACCTCCTTTATATCCAATAGTAATACTTCTTTTCTTCATGCTCTTGGGGTATCCAACATATCGAGATAAAACTCATGCTTGCTTAGTCCGAAATCCACTCCGTGGAATATCATTATCCTTTCCAGGGTCAAATCTCCTCACATGGGTACTACCACCCTTAAAATGCTTCAATCTCATCCATAGACCATATTTCTCATATCCTCGAAAATGGTCAAAATATTTCTTCATAGAGTAACAACTCATAAAATCCAAAACAGTACCAACGACGATAACTTTATTTATTCTCCAATTACTACAATCTCGTGTATTTCCATTACATGCCTCAACTCAACATCTCAACACAGAAGAGATGATATCACTACTACTTCTACATTTACATTGCTGCTAACTCACATATTTAGCACAAGTCTCCTTCTTCTTGGGACAATCCCTGGCAAAGTGCCCTGCTTCATTACAACGAAAACATAACACTTCTGACAAGTCTCGAGGTTTCCTCATGATCACATATCCTCCTTGGGTCCTCGGCTTCCTTTTTGGGCAAGTGTTGATGTAGTGCCCTAACTCATTGCATTTGTAATAGGTGACATGACTCAAGTCCTTCCTGGAATCCAATATATTCCTCTTCCTGGACTTTTCCGTTCCAATCAGGGCTTCTATTTCTTGTGGGTCATACTCTACTTCCTCTATCGGGAATTCTACTAGATCTCCATTCAGACAATCTTGGGAGATGTGTCCTTCTTCTCCACATGAATAGCATGACTTGGTGTGGGCTTTAATTTTGTTTCCTTTGTGTGTGTCCTCGACATCTTCCTTCGTCACAGGTTCTTCTAACATCTCCATGAGGGCTCCTTTCATTTCTTCTTTCTTCTGCTGGATGGTTCTCTGTACCATAGGGTAAATGTGACACTGAGCAGGGTAGTGGGTAGTTCCTTCACACAAGAAACAAGTAATTTGCCTAGTTGGGCATTCTTCAGCTGGGTGACTTCCTTCACAATTAGGGCATTCATCCTTGTGTTCCTTATGGGTGTGTCCTATTTCTCCACAGAGCATGCATGCACAAGGTTTCTTCATATCCTTTCCCGAAGGCTTCAATTTCTGGGACACAAACCGAGACATTAGCAAAGTCAACTTAAATTCTCCCCAAGTGGTTACTCCTTGCCATCCATTGATGGTTTGGTACATCCTCCACCAAGTAGCAACACCTCTTTTCAAAGCACTGTAGAGCGTGCTGGGTCATATCCTTTCCAGCTATAGGGTTATTCTCCATTTGATCCTCCATGTTCTGAATCCATTAGTCCATCTCCAATGGACTCATCGGTCCAGAAAATATAAGCTCATCTCCATTCATCCTTTATTGGGTCCATGGGTTTTGGGGTGAGATAAGAGAGATCGAGAGGGATGCACACAGTACAAACAAAAGTTTTGAATAGGCAGATTTTAATGTGGCTGTCGGAAAAACATCAAACAAATGACAGCTCACAAACGTCGCATCTAACATAGGTATAAAACAGGGGTTTTGTCTTCTAATGGTCTATAGATCTCAACGTCATCAAACTATTCAAGTCTTGGTCATGTCTCCGATGACTCCTTCTAATCATACTTGTCCTTCTCAAGTTCTTTTACCACATCATCTCTATTGACGCGAAGTTTCTCCTGACGTCCTTTAATATTCTGGAGTTGTGTTCCAAACTTCTGGGTTTCAACCTCCTTGACATGAACCATGTCCTTCTATCCTTCAGCTCCTGGCAAATCTCCGGTATCTCGAGGTTCT
This sequence comes from Triticum dicoccoides, assembly GCF_002162155.2. Lineage (NCBI taxonomy): Eukaryota > Viridiplantae > Streptophyta > Magnoliopsida > Poales > Poaceae > Triticum > Triticum dicoccoides. The sequence goes on from NW_021219259.1 coordinate 116,893, forward strand.
GCTCCTCCAGTTTAGCTACTTCAGCTTCTGGTTCCTGAGTTCGTCACGAACTGCTTCCTTGTCAAATACAGCTTCCTGCATGTCCATCTTAAACTTCTTGATGTAATACTCCAGATCCTGGTGATACACCGGCTAAGGTTAAAACTTCATCTTTTGCTGACGGATGCTCCATTAGCCTTCTTCCATCCAATCCTTTAATGCATCTGCATGCTTAACTCTGCTCAGTGACAATAGCATAAGCGAACAATAACATCATGAATGCCCATGTTTCTGCTCTTGCCATTTCCGTGAGCTATCATTCCATCGTTGATATCTCCTGCCTTAGGGTTTTCTTGAGAAAACTTTGAGTTCTAATGCTCCATGTTCTGGTCCTTTTCCAATACATCTTGATTCGGGTATTGACAACTTCCATAGTCTGAAGTTTCCATAAGTATAGCCTTCCTTGGCCATAGAGGGTCAGTACATTGAATGTATTGGCAAATTCACACCATAGAGCAATGATGAATAAAGGCTATCACTACATGCATATTTGGCTGGTGGAAAAGCTCTATGGTTACAGTTTTGCGCAAAGCCAATTTTTCCCTACTGCAAAGGAATACAATTATTTAACTATCATGGTGGTTGTTAAACATTGAAAATGGTTGACAACATTCTCAATCCCAATTAAAAGTACTCATTAACCCCAACAAAAATTAATTAGAAGTAACATGATGAGATTCACATGATATCCAAGTTCCAGATACTCAAGATGTCCATAACCGGGGACACGGCTAATCATTACTAGTTTGTACACTCTGCAGAGGTTTGCGCACTTTTCCCCACATGACTCAATCGCCTCCGCTTGGTTTCTCGCACTACATGGTGTTTGAGAAACGGATGACCGAGACATAGTCTTTCAGAAGCACTTGCACCTTACATAGGGGTAGACCGTACCAACCTACATCCCCTACATCTGCTAGTCCACCCCGTAAGAGTTCGCACAAATTAGTCAACTATGCTAGAGCCCATAATAGCATGTGGCTTCACATGGAAGTTTCTAGTTTGAATAATCTCATGATCCCTTTGAGCCTGGGTGGCGGTCCGAAGAAAAACAGGCAAGTCCTGGAAACCCAGGTGCCTAGACAGGCAAGTCCTGGAGTAACCAGGTGCCTCAATCCACCCAGATGTGTGTTTAAGTTGCCACCTTAAATAAACCATATATTAACAATATCACATCTGTCATGGAAAATTCACTCACCCAATCCACGTCTACTAGCATAGCATGGCATAATAAGCAAACATAGAAGTAACTCCCAAGGGTTTGAAAATAAAGCAGGTAATAGGTACTACCTCAATCTACTTCCCATCCCACAATTTAATTAGATCCTAATCATGCAATGTTTGAGGATTGGTCTAATGCATAAAAACTGGGTATGAGAAAAGGTATGATCAAAGTGTGAACTTGCCTGCAATGTTGAAGAAGATGATTCGCACTCAAAACTCTTGATAGGTCTACTCGTCACACTCCGGTCAATCTATCGTGATCAAGCAATAGTAACCACACATAAGGAATCACTCAAAAGATTGGAAGGAACGAAGAGTACGATTCGGAAAACATCAAAACCAAGCAAATGACTCTTGCAGCATAAAACAATTTCTAACAGTACCAAAACTATGTGTATTTGGCCTTATCAGAAATTTTAGTTCAAGAGCTTCGATTTGCAAAAAGAATCAACTCAAACAGAGTTATAAAGCTCAAGTTATGATCTAACGAAGTTCAAATACTAAACTGCTTGAACTTCAAATTTTAAACTTTCAAAAACATGTTTAAGTTGTTTCACTGGATAGAGGAGATCAAAACAAAGACGTGGGCGTTGGTTTCGTTGGATTCTGACTAACGGGTAAAAAGTAGTGAGGGTTTGAAGATGCGGGACTAAATTGTAAATAAAACATCTACAAAGAAGTCCTCTGAGTAAAACTAACAGAAAAAGAAAAGCCTAAATAACGAACACTCGTTTATAAGATCTAAACAGTGGACGTTCGCTGTTTAATAAAACCAGAAAGAAAAACAGATCTAGTTTAGGTTTTTTTTTAAAAACGATTTAAAAGTAAAACCAGATCGGTTTTCTTGGGTTATACCGGTTCGGGTGAGATGAACCGGCAGCGACGGAGGTCTTCTCCGGTGAGGCGGGGTAGTGGCAACGGCGAGCTCCGGCGTGGCGCGGCTTCGCGACGAGGGGCGAGGGCGGCGAGGTGGCGCGGGCGGAGTGCGACGACGGCGGTGGTGCAGAGCAGCGGCGGCGGCGGCAGTTGACAACGACGGCGGCGGCTGCGGGCTCCGGCGAGATGCGGGAGGAGGTGGCGGCGCGAGCAAAGAGATAGAGGGGCCCGGGGCCGCGGCTTAAATTGGCGGGGAGGGCCTCGGGAGGCGTGAAGGAGGGGCCAAGGCGGCAGGGTCGCCGGGTCGGTCACGGCGGCGGCGGCGCTATCGTGCGGCGGCGGGAGTCCTGCTGGAGCTCGGGGACGTGCGGGCGTCGGGCTGGGCCGTGGCCTGGCCGGTTGGCTGGGCCGGCCCAGTTCGGCAAAAAGTTTTTTTTTAAACAAATTTTCAGAAAATAAAATAAAACCAAAATAAATAAATAAAAAATACTATAGGCATATAATATATCAAAAATTTCAGAAAAACATTTTGTACAGCGTGACCTTTTTTCTGGAGTTAAATAAAATCCACACAAATTCAGATAAGTCAAACACTGCTGCTGCTCTAATAAAATCCAACGAAAATCATTTTAAAAATACCAAAATGAATTCAAATTTATTTCTCTCCAATTTTCTATTATAGGGAATCATGTTACCCTAATTTCTATATATTTTATTTTTGGAGAAAAATAATTTGAATAAAACTCCAATAACTCCAAATTGAAAATAAATAAATTCAAAAGAACTTTGAATTTAATTCTTTAAAAACTCCCAACTCATATTTCATATAATTTGAAGAAGTCATTTTATCTTCTCTCATGAAAATCATTGAGTTGCATGAAGTTTATGAATCGAAATATTTCCAAATGAAATTCAAATATTTTCAAATACCCTTTCATTTAATTAAATGGAAGAAGTCATATCATCTTCGCTCAAGGGTTTTGTATTTGAAAAGAATTTGAATTCATGAAGATCCAAAAAAGAAAATGAAAGTTTGGGAATGTCCTTTTATTCCCTCTCATTTAACTTTCAAAAGTTTCGAATTTCACTCACTCAATCAATCAATCAAACAATCAATCAAAACTATCTATTTGTTTATAACATTCCAAAATTTAGAATTTTGGTATGTTACAAAAATATAGGCCCTTCGCAGAGGGAAGCAGAGGTTGTCATGTCACTTTATATTGCCACTTCGCAGAGGGAAGCAGAGGTTGGATTCACAAAATCTTAATGCAACAGAATGTCACTTTATATTGCCACTTGTATATGGACCTTTATTATGCAGTCCGTCGCTTTTATTGCTTCCATAACAAGATCGTATAAATCTTATTTTCCCTGCACTAATAACTGATACATATTTAGAGAGCAATTTTTATTGCTTGCAACATGACAACTTACTTGAAGGATCTTACTGAATCCATAGGTAGGTATGGTGGACTCTCATGGCAAAAACTGGGTTAAAGGATATTTGGAAGCACAAGTAGTATCTCTTCTTGGTGCAAGGAATTTGGCTAGCATGAGGGGGAAAGGCAAGCTCAACATGTTGCGAAGATCAATGACAATATACTTTTACTGATATGTGAGAAAACATAAACCATTATGTTGTCTTCCTTGTCCAACATCAACTCTTTTAGGATGCCATACTTAATGAGTGCTCACAATCATAAAAGATGTCAAAGATAGTATATTTGTATGTGAAAACCTCTCTTTCCTTATTACTTCCTATTAATTGCAACGATGACCAAAACTACGTTTGTCAACTCTCAACAACCTTTATGCCTCATACTTTTTATGTGTGAAGTCATTACTATCCATAAGATCAATATGAACTCTTTTATTCTTTTTATTCTTTCTACTTTCTCAAGATCATGGCAAGATAGCAAAGCCCTTGACTCAAAACTACTCTGTTTATAGACAGCTCACAGACTCGATTACATAAAGAGATCACAAAGCAAAACTCAAAAACTACTTGATACTAAAACTTCAATCTACTAGATCAAGATACTACTAAAAGGATCGAACTAAGTAAAACTGTAAAGATAGGAGTGTGATGGTGATACGATACCGGGGCACCTCCCCCAAGCTTGGCAGTTTCCAAGGGGAGTGCCCATACCCATGTGATTATGTCTCCTTCTTCATAGTTGGTGTTGTTATTTTCTTGGTGATGATGCCACTCAGGATACGATTCTCCTCCTCGAGCTTATTGACTTGTTGTTTGAGGTCCATAATTTCTTTGCGGAGCTTGCCCGTAACGGCTAAAGCTCCCTTTACCCAAGGATGCTGCATAGCTTCTGGAGAACAAGTGACGCTCTTTTTCATATTTTCATAAGAAAGAAATTTAACATTGGAAGGGATGACTGAATTTGGGAGGACTGAGCTGTATAGTTCCCATCATAAATCCTGCTTGGAAGCGAGAAGTAACTTCTTGATCTTCCTCCATGGCATCTATCCTTTTCAAGTCGGCCTCCATCTCATCCTCCGTTGATGGTACAAAGTAATAAGCATAGCTATTTTCTCCTGGACCTGGTGTTGGGTGAGACACCCGACTCTCCCTGACTGACTCTTGAGAAGACATCTTGCTCTTAATCTGCAACAGGAACAACTCGAAACAAAAACAGAGGATATTTGCGTGATACAATGGTCAAAGCCTTAGGGAGATTATATAATGAATTTTTACCGACCAAAATATATAACATGCAAGAAAACAGAGTCCGGGAGGCACACAAAGTGGCCATGAGACAGGGGGCGCACCCAGGAAGGGTGGGTGCGCCCTCCACCCTCGTGGAGGCCTCGTGTCCTTCCCGGATTACTTCTTTCTTCCTAAAATTCTTAAATATTCCAAAACGGATAAAAAATTGCCATTAGAATTGTTTTGGAGTCGGTTTACTTACCATACCACATACCTATTCCTTTTTGGAGTCTAGAACATTCTGGAAAGTATCCCTTATGTATTCTTCCGGGGTTACGGTCTCAACAATATTAGTTTCAACATTGATAGGATTACCTGGGATATAACGTTTAATTCTTTGTCCGTTCACCACTCTCGGACTTGTGCCTTCGAAGTTGTTGATTTTTATGGCACCGGAGCGATAGACCTCCTCGATAACGTAAGGACCTTCCCATTTAGAGAGAAGTTTTCCTACAAAAAATCTTAAACGAGAGTTGAATAATAACACACATTCACCTACATTAAACTCACGCTTTTGTATCCTTTTGTCATGCCAGCATTTTACTTTTTCTTTGAATAGCTTGGCATTCTCATATGCTTGGGTTCTCCATTCATCAAGTGAGCTGATATCAAATAACCTCTTTTCACCGGCAAGTTTGAAGTCATAGTTGAGCTCTTTAATAGCCCAATATGCTTTATGTTCAAGTTCTAGAGGTAGTGGCATGCTTTTCCATAAACCATCTTATACGGAGACATACCCATAGGATTTTTATATGCAGTTCTATAGGCCTATAATGCATCATTAAGTTTTTTGGACAAATTCTTTCTAGATCTATTGACAGTCTTTTGCAAAATTAATTTGAGCTCTCTATTGCTCAACTCTACTTGACCACTAGATTGCGGGTGATAAGGAGATGCGATTCTATGATTAACATTATACTTAGCAAGCATCTTACGGAAAGCACCATGAATAAAATGTGAACCACCATCAGTCATAAGATATCTAGGGATCCAAACCTCGGAAAAATAACTTCTTTAAGCATTTTAATAGAAGTGTTATGATCAGCACTACTAGTTGGAATAGCTTCTACCCACTTAGTAACGTAATCAACAGCTACTAAAATATGTGTGTAACAATTAGTGGCAGGAAAAGGTCCCATATAATCAAAGCCCCAAACATCAAACGGTTCAATAACAAGAGAATAATTCATAGGCATTTCTTGACGTCTACTAATATTACCAATTCTTTGACATTCATCACAAGATAAGACAAACTTACGAGCATCTTTGAAGAGAGTAGGCCAATAAAAACCAGATTGCAATACCTTATGTGCAGTTCTATCTCCAGCGTGGTGTCCTCCATATGATTCAGAGTGACACTTGCGTAGGATCTGTTCCTGTTCATGCTCAGGTACACAACGTCTAATAACACCATCTATTCCTTCTTTATAAAGGTGTGGGTCATCCCAGAAGTAATGCCTTAAATCATAAAAGAACTTTTTCTTTTGCTGGTATCTGAAACTAGGTGGTATAAATTTAGCAACAATGTAATTAGCATAATCAGCATACCAAGGAGTAGTACGAGAAGCATTAATGACCACTAATTGTTCATCAGCAAAACTATCATCAATAGGTAGTGGGTCATCAAGAACATTCTCTAACCTAGACAAGTTGTCAGCAATGGGGTTCTCAGCTCCCTTTCTATCAATAATATGCAAATCAAATTCTTGGAGCAAGAGAACCCATCTAATAAGTCTAGGATTAGCATCTTTCTTTTCCATAAGATATTTAATAGCAGCATGATCAATGTGAATAGTAACTTTGGAATCAACAATATAGGGTTTGAACTTATCACATGCAAACACAACTGCTAAGAACTCTTTTTCAGTAGTAGCATAATTTCTCTAGGCAGTGTCAAGAGGTTTACTAGCATACTGGATAACATTCAATTTCTTATCAACTCTTTGCCCTAGAACAGCACCTATAGCATAATCACTAGCATCACACATAATTACAAAGGGTAAATTCCAATCAGGTGGCTGAACAACAGGTGCAGTGATCAAAGTTTTCTTAAGTATTTCAAATGCTTCTACACAATCATCATCAAAGACAAAAGGAATATCTTTTTGCAATAAATTAGTTAGAGGCCTAGAGATTTTAGAAAAGTCCTTAATGAACCTCCTATAAAAACTGGCATGACCAAGGAAACTTCTTAGACCTTTTATGTCCTTGGGACATGTCATCTTTTCAATAGAATCAACTTTAGCTTTATCAACTTCAATACCTCTCTCAGAAATGTTATGCCCCAAGACAATGCCTTCATTAACCATAAAGTGACACTTTTCCCAATTCAAGACGAGACTAGTGTCTTCGCATCTCTGCAAAACTCGATCAAGGTTGCTCAAGCAATCATCAAAAGAGGATCCATAAACGGAGAAATCATCCATGAATACCTCACAAATCATTTCACAAAAGTCAGAGAATATAGCCATCATGCATCTTTGAAAGGTAGCAGGTGCATTACATAAACCAAAAGGCATACATCTATAAGCAAAAGTACCGAAAGGGCAAGTAAAAGTTGTTTTTTATTGATCCCCCGCTGACACGGGTATTTGAGAGAAGCCTGAATAACCATCTAGAAAGCAGAAATGTGTGTGTTTGGATAGTCTTTCTAGCATTTGATCAATTAAAGGTAAAGGGTAATGATCTTTCTTAGTAGCTTTATTTAATTTACTGAAATCAATTACCATCCTATAACCTGTAATAATTCTTTGCGGGGTCAATTCATCTTTATCATTAGGAACGACAGCAATACCTCCCTTTTTAGGAACACAATGGACAGGGCTTATCCAATCACTATCAGCAACTCGATAAATTATACATGCCTCAAGGAGCTTTAGTATCTCCTTTCTTACCACTTCTTTCATCTTAGGATTTAATCGTTGATAACCCACAAGTATAGGGGATCGCAACAGCTTTTGAGGGTAGAGTATTCAACCCAAATTTATTGATTCGACACAAGGGGAGCCACAGAATATTCTTGAGTATTAGCAGTTGAGTTGTCAATTCAACCACACCTGGATAACTTAGTATCTGCAGCAAAGTATTTAGTAGCAAGAGTGGTATGATAGTAATGGTAACAGTAGCAACGGAAAAGGTAAATGTTTTTGGGTTTTTGTAGTAGTTGTAACAGTAGCAACGGAAAAGTAAATACGCGAAGAACAATATATGAAAAGCTCGTAGGCAATGGATCAGTGATGCATAATTATGCCGGATGCGATTCCTCATGCAATAGTTATAACATAGGGTGATATAGAACTAGTTCTAGTTCATCAATGTAATGTAGGCATGTATTCCGTAAATAGTCACACGTGCTTATGGAAAAGAACTTGCATGACATCTTTTGTCCTACCCTCCCATGGCAGCGGGCTCCTAGTGGAAACTAAGGGATATTAAGGCCTCCTTTTAATAGAGAACCGGACCAAAGCATTAACACATGGTGAATACATGAACTCCTCAAACTATGGTCATCACCGAGAAGTATCCCGATTATTGTCACTTCGGGGTTGTCGGATCATAACACATAATAGGTGACTATAGACTTGCAAGATAGGATCAAGAACACACATATATTGATGAAAACATAATAGGTTCAGATCTGAAATCATGACACTCGGGCCCTAGTGACAAGCATTAAGCATAGCAAAGTCATAGCAACATCAATCTCAGAACATAGTGGATACTAGGGATCAAACACTAACAAAACTAACTTGATTACATGGTAAATCTCATCCAACCCATCACCGTCCAGCAAGCCTACGATGGAATTACTCACACACGGTAGTGAGCATCATGAAATTCTTGATGGAGGATGGTTGATGATGATAACGACGACAAATCCCCCTCTCCGGAGCCCCGAATGGACTCCAGACAATCCCTCCCGAGAGAGATTAGGGCTTGGCAGCGGCTCCATATCGTAAAACGCGATGAAACTTTCTTGCTGATTTTTTTCTCCGCGAGACGGTATATATGGAGTTGGAGTTGAGGTCGGAGGAGGTCTGTGGGGCCCACGAGATAGGGGTGTGCGCCCCCCTGTCTCGTGGACAGGCCCTGGGCCCCCTGGCCCTGATTCTTTCGCCAAAAATTCTTATTAATTCTGAAAAGTCCCTCTGTGGATTTGCAGGTCATTCCGAGAACTTTTCTTTTCTACACATAAAACAAATACATGGTAGTTCTGCTGAAAACAGCGTCATTCCGGGTTAGTTTCATTCAAATCATGCAAGTTAGAGTCCAAAACAAGGGCAAAAGTGTTTCGAAAAGTAGATACGTTGGAGACGTATCAACTCCCCCAAGCTTAAACCTTTGCTTGTCCTCAAGCAATTCAGTTGATAAACTCAAAGTGATAAAGAAAAACTTTTACAAACTTTGTTTGCTCTTGTTGTTGTAAACATGAAAAGCCAGCATTCAAATTTCAGCAAATATTACGAACTAACCATACTCATAATAACACATAGGTCTCACAATTACTCACATCAATAGCATAATCAGCTAGCGAGTCATAATAATAAAACACGGGTGACAACACTTTCTCAAAATAATCATAACATGATATAACAAAATGGTATCTCGCTAGCCCTTTCTGAGACCGCAAAACATAAATGCAGAGCACCTTTAAAGATCAAGGACTGACTAAACATTGTGATTCATGGTAAAATAGATCCAGTCAAGTCATACCCAATATAAACCAATAATAATGAATGCAAATGATAGTGCGCTCTCCAGCGGGTGCTTTTAATAAGAAGGGTGATGACTCAACATAAAAGTAAATAGATAGGCCCTTCGCAGAGGGAAGCAGGGATTTGTAGAGGTGCCAGAGCTCGATTTTAAAATAGAGATTGAATAACATTTTTAGCGGTATACTTTTGCTGTCAACGCAACACCTATGAGATGGATGTATCTTCCACGCTAAATGCATTATAGGCAGTTCCCAAACAGAATGGTAAAGGTTTATACTCCCCCAACCACCAACAAGCATCAACCCATGACTTGCTCGAAACAACTAGTGCCTCCAACATACAACAGCCCTAGGGGAGTTTTGTTTAATTATTTTTGATTTGCTTTGATCTTTTTGGATCATGGGACTGGGCATCCCGGTTACCGGCCCTTTCTCGTGAATGAGGAGTGGAGTCCACTCCTCTGAGAATAACCCACCTATCATGAAAGATATAGGCAGCCCTAGCTGTTACATGAGCTTCTCGAGCATACAAAACAGAATTTCATTTGAAGGTTTGGTGTTTGGCACATACAAATTTACTTGGAACGGCAGGTAGATACCACATATAGGAAGGTATAGTGGACTCATATGGAACAACTTTGGGGTTTAAGGAGTTTGGATGCACAAGCAGTATTCTCGCTTAGTACAGGTGAAGGCTAGCAAAAGGCTGGGAAGCGACCAACTGAGAGAGCAACAACAGTCGTAAGCATGCATTAAAATTAATTCATACGGGATACAGACATGAGTAGGATATAATCCACCATGAACATAAATATCGTGAAGGCTATGTTGATTTGATTCAACTACATGCGTGAACATGTGCCAAGTCGAGTCACTTAATACATTCAAAGGAGGATACCATCCCATCATATCATATCATAATCATTCTAATAGCATGTTGGTACGCAAGGTAAACCATCATAACTCATAGCTAATCAAGCGTGGCACAAGTAACTATAATCTCTAAATGTCATTGCAAATATGTTTACTTCATAATAGCTGACTCAGGAACGATGAATCATCATATTTACAAAAACAAGAGAGGCCGAGTTCATACCAACTTTTCTCATCCCAATAAGTCCATCATATATCGTCATTATTGCCTTTCACTCGCATGACCAAACGATGTGTATAATAATAAGAGTGTGCGTGCATTGGACTAAGCTGGAATCTACAAGCATTCAACTCAAAAGAGAAGACAAGTAATATGGGCTCTAATTAAATAAACAATCATGCATATGAGAGCCACTAAGCATTTTCAATATGGTCTTCTCGACCCCCAAAGGAAAGAAAAGAAAATAAAACTATTTACACGGGAAAGCTCCCAACAAGTAAAAGAAGAACGAGAAATCTTTTTGGTTTTTTCATTTCAATTCCTACTACAGGCAAGGAAATTAAACTAACTAATTTTTTTGGTTTTTTCTCAAGGTTTATCAAACACACAAGAAGAAAACTAGAAAAAGAAATTTAAACTAGCATGGATAATACAATGAAAGAGTATGAGCACCGACGACTAGTGTGTGAACATGAATGTAAAGTCGATGAGAAATACGTACTCCCCCAAGCTTAGGATTTTGGCCTAAGTTGGTTTAATACCAAGGACCGCCGCTACTCTCTCCGGTGTAATGAGAGGTGTAATCAGGATCCCACTGGTTGGTCATCTCCGGATCCCACTGGACAGATGATGCACGATAGGGGTCCAGCTCAGGTTCCGGTTCTGGTTCAGGTTCTGGAGTAAAATCTTGAGCTCGATGATTGTTTACCGCCTCTGGTGTGACAAGAAATTTTTCTGGAAGCAAATCAAACAACAAAGGCGGAGGCAAGATAATAATCTCAAAGTGTTTCTTATTGAATCTAAGTTTATACAAGAGCATCCTATCTTCGTTATCAACAATAAACTTATGTGCTACCATGCTCTTGTAATCTAAAATGTGAGGAGGCAATTTAGTCTCCTTTTCCTCAAGGTGCCTAATTGGTATCTGAAAATGTCTAGCAATACGTGCAGCATAGATACCTCCAAATATGGGGTATTTTGTACGATTAAGGGCTAGCCGTTTAGCAACGACGGCACCCATATTAAAACTATTGTCTCCAAGCAAAGCATGTTGAAGAATGATAATATCAGGAACACTCAAGTTTCCACTATTCCCATGACCTATCAAGCATCTACTAGCAAATATGGCAAAGTAGCGTAAAACAGGAAAGTGTATGCTAGAGACTTTTGCTTCGGAACCCTTCTTTGGCTCTTCTACAGCAATAGTACTAACAAAGCCAGCCAGATCTTCACGATGGGGTTCCTCTGGTTCTCCTTCATAAGGTATCCTACATACCCTGCAAAAATGATGTAAAGACATTTCTTTGAACTCTTCATATAAATAAAATGACACTTCAGGCGGTGACTTCTTAGGATAAAAATAAAAGTTTTGCACGAAAGTATTGGTGAGTAAGAGATACTGATCGATTCGGTCGTTGATGAGACCAGTGAGGCCTGCAGTCTCGATTAAAGCATAAAAGTCTTCATGAATTCCAGCCTCTCTCAAGACATCATCACATGGCCATTCACACGGTCGTACTTCCGCTAAGCAAGGAAGATTATACTTGACTTTTTCCTTCTCTTTAGCTTGTTTTTCCTGGGAGCTTTGGCTAGAAGAGCCCCTAAAAAGTTTCCTCAACATTTTCTGAAAATTTCTGAAATTTTTAGTAACTTCAAAATAAAAGTGCATAAAACTAAACAAGATTGATAGTAACTACTCCTACAAGTGCCTAGAGCCCATATCATGCATTAGAATTACTTGGAACCTCAAAAATTTAATTGCAAGCTCAAGAACAGGGTCACGAAGATAGCAAGGATTTGCAATGAATAAAGCACTAGAACAAAAACTAATTGGACCAATGGAGGAGTCACATACCATGCAACAATCTCCCAAAGCAGTTTTGTGAATGGAGCTTTGAGCTAAGAGATCGAAAATCGCAGCAAAACGAGCTAGAACTCATGCGTGAGCTGGATGGGGTTTTTTGGGTAGAAGATGGAGTGTGTGAGTGTTGGCATAAGTGGAGGGGAGCCACCAGGGGCCGACAAGACAGGGGGGCGTGCCCTACAGGGGGGCGCGCCCTCCTCTCTCGTGGCCTGGTGCTTGCCCCTTCTGCAGTGTTTTCAGTGCCTAAAATCCTCAAATATTCCATAAAAATCATACTAAATTTGCAGGGCATTTGGAGCACTTTTATTTTCGGAATATTTTTTTATTGCACCGATAAATCGGAAAACAGACAGATAATATTATTTTTGCTTTATTTCTTCTAAATGACAGAAAGTAAAAGGAGGGTACAGAAGGTTGTGCCTTCTAGTTTCATCCATCTCATGATCATCAAAATGAACCCGCTAACAAGGTTGATCAAGTCTTGTTAACAAACTCATTCCGAATAACACGGAACTGGAGAAATTTCGAATAACACTAAGTTACCTCAACGGGGATATGAAAATCCCCAACAATAAGAATATCATACTTTTTCTTGACAGTAGGGAGAGGAAATTCAAAACCTCCAAAAATGATAGTTGGAACTTTTTCAATAGAATTGATGCTATGAACTTGAGATTGTTTCCTCGGAAAGTGTACCGTATGCTCATTTCCATTAACATGAAAAGTGACATTGCCTTTGTTGCAATCAATAACAGCCCCTGCAGTATTAAGAAAAGGTCTACCAAGGATAATAGACATACTATCGTCCTCGGGAATATCAAGAATAACAAAGTCCGTTAAGGTAGTGACATTTGCAACCACAACAGGCACATCCTCACAAATACCGATAGGTATAGCAGTTGATTTGTCAGCCATTTGCAAAGATATTTCAGTAGGTGTCAACTTATTCAATTCAAGTCTACGATATAAAGAGAGAGGCATAACACTAACACCGGCTCCAAGATCACATAAAGCAGTCCTAACATAATTTCTTTTAATGGAGCATGGTATAGTTGGAACACCCAGATCTCCAAGTTTCTTTGGTATTCCACCCTTAAAAGTGTAATTAGCAAGCATGGTGGAAATTTTAGCTTCCGGTATCTTTCTTTTATTTGTGATGATATCCTTCATGTATTTAGCATAAGGATTTACTTTAAGCATATCAGTTAAGTGCATACGTAAGAAAATAGGTCTAATCATTTCAGCAAAGCGCTCAAAATCCTCATCATCCTTTGACTTGGATGGTTTAGGAGGAAAGGGCATGGGTTTCTGAACCCATGGTTCTCTTTCCTTACCGTCCTTCCTAGCAACAAAGTCTCTCTTATCATAACGTTGGTTTCTTGATTGTGGGTTATCAAGATCAACAACAGGTTCAATCTCTACATCATTGTTATTACTAGGTTGAGCATCAACATGAACATTATCATTAACATTATTACTAGGTTCATGTTCATCACCTGATTGTATTTCAGCATCAGAAATAGAAATATCATTGGGATTCTCAGGTGTTTCTACATTAGCTTCACTAGAAGTTTGAAAAGTCCTATCATTCTTCTTTTTCTTCTTCTTAGAAGAACTAGGAACATCTAGATTATTATTCTGAGAATCTTGTTCAATTCTTTTAGGGTGGCCTTCAGGATACAAAGGTTCCTGAGTCATTCTACCAGTTCTAGTAGCCACTCTAACAGCAAAGTCATTTATATTATTCAACTCATCAAGCAAATCATTTTGAGCTTTGAGTACTTGCTCAGCTTGAGTAGCAACCATAGAAGCATATTTGCTAATGCGTGAAGTTCATCTTTAACTCTAGCCATATTATCACCTGTGCGTCCTATCTCGAAAGCATTATTCTTTAACTCTCTACCAACATAAGCATTAAAACTTTCTTGTCTAGCCATGAAGTCATCAAATTCATCTAAGCATGGGCTATGAAATTTAGTAGAGGGTATTTCAACTTTATCATATCTATAGAGAGAATTTACCTTTACTACCTGTGTTGGGTTATCAAGACAATGTAGTTCTTCAGGGGTATATTCAGACCATGTATTTATTTAATAGGTGGTAAATTCTTAACATCTTCAGCTTTAATACCTTTTTCTTTCATTGATTTCTTTGCCTCTTGCATATCTTCACGACCGAGGAATAAAACACCTCTCTTCTTCGGAGTGGGTTTAGGAATAGGCTCAGGAGTTGGCTCAATTGGTTCACGAATTACTTCAGGAACTGGCTCGGGAAGAGTCCGATTATTTCATTAGTCAACATATTATTCAATAATATTTCAGCTTCGTCGACCGTTCTTTCCCTGAAAACACAACCAGCACAACTATCCAAGTGGTCCTTGGAAGCATCGGTTAGTCCATTATAAAAGATATCAAGTATTTCATTTTTCTTAAGATGATGATCGGGCAAAGCATAAAGCAACCGGAGAAGCCTCCCCAAGCTTGTGGGAGACTCTCTTCTTTGGTTTGCACAAAATTATATATTTCCCGCAAGGCAGCTTGTTTCTTATGAGCAGGATAATATTTAGTACAGAAGTAATAAATCATATCCTGGGGACTGCGCACACAACCAGGAGCAAGAGAATTATACCATTAATGAGAACGGAAATATCTTAAGGATATATAAATAGTGAGACTTCTCATCATGAGTAAATAGGGTGGCTATGTCATTCAACTTGGTAAGATGTGCCACAACAGTTTCAGATTCGAGGCCATAAAAAGGATCAGATTCAACTAAGGTAATAATATCAGGATCAATAGAAAATTCATAATCCTTATCAGTAACACAGATAGGTGAAGTAGCAAAAGTAGGATCGGGTTTGATTCTAGCATTAAGAGACTGCTGCTTCCATTTAGCTAATAATTTCTTAAGATCAGATGTATCATTGCAAGCAAGAATAGCTTCAGCAGCTTCTTTGTTCATAACATAACCCTTAGGAACAACAGGTAAAACATAATCATTGGGGGAACGTTCATCATCACTATCATCAATAACAGGTTCTTCAACATTTTCATTCCCCCTAACTCTAGCAAGTTGTTCATCAAGAAATTCACCTAAAGGCAAAGTAGTATCACGCACAAAAGTAGTTTCATCATAAGTATCATGCAAAGCGGAGGTGGCATCATCAATAACATGCGACATATCAGAATTCATAGCAGTAGCAGGTTTAGGTGTCGCAAGCCTACTAATAACAGAAGGAGAATCTAGTGCAAAGCTAGATGGTAGTTCCATACCTCCCCTCGTAGTTGAGGGCAAAATCTTGGTCTTAGCGTCTTTCAAGTACTTCATAGTGATCAACATATATAAATCCCAAGTGACTCAGAGAATAGAGCTACGCTCCCCGGCAACAGCGCCAGAAATTAGTCTTGATAACCCACA
This sequence comes from Triticum dicoccoides, assembly GCF_002162155.2. Lineage (NCBI taxonomy): Eukaryota > Viridiplantae > Streptophyta > Magnoliopsida > Poales > Poaceae > Triticum > Triticum dicoccoides. The sequence goes on from NW_021219259.1 coordinate 132,848, forward strand.
AGTATAGGGGATCGCAACAGCTTTCTAGGGTAGAGTATTCAACCCAAATTTATTGATTGGGGAGCCAAAGAATATTCTTGATTATTAGCAGTGGAGTTTTCAATTCAACCACACCTGGATAACTTAGTATCTGCAGCAAAGTATTTAGTAGCAAGAGTGGTATGATAGTAATGGCAATAGTAGCAACGGAAAAGGTAAATGTTTTTGGGTTTTTGTAGGCAATGGATCAGTGATGGATAATTATGCTGGATGCGATTTCTCATGCAATAGTTATAACATAGGGTGATATAGAACTAGCTCCAGTTCATCAACGTAATGTAGGCATGTATTCCGTAAATAGTCACATGTGCTTATGGAAAACAACTTGCATGAAATCTTTTGTCCTACCCTCCCATGGCAGCGGGGTCCTAGTGGAAACTAAGGGATATTAAGGCCTCCTTTTAATAGAGAACCGGACCAAAGCATTAACACATGGTGAATACATGAACTCCTCAAACTATGGCCATCACTGAGAAGTATCTCGATTATTGTCACTTCGGGGTTGTCGGATCATAACACATAATAGGTGACTATAGACTTGCAAGATAGGATCAAGAACACACATATATTGATGAAAACATAATAGGTTCAGATCTGAAATCATGACACTTGGGCCCTAGTGACAAGCATGAAGCATAGCAAAGTCATAGCAACATCAATCTCAGAACATAGTGGATACTAGGGATCAAACCCTAACAAAACTAACTTGATTACTTGGTAAATCTCATCCAACCCATCACCGTCCAGCAAGCCTACGATGGAATTACTCACACACGGCGGTAAGCATCATGAAATTGGTGATGGAGGATGGTTGATGATGATGACGGCGACGACCCCCCCTCTCCGGAGCCCCGAACGGACTCCAGATCAGCCCTCCCGAGAGAGATTAGGGCTTGGCGGCGGCTTCGTATTGTAAAACGGGATGAAAGTTTCTCTCTGATTTTTTTCTCCGCGAGACGGTATATATGGAGTTGGAGTTGAGGTCGGAGGAGGTCCGGGGGGCCCACGAGATAGGGGGCGTGCCCTAGGGAGGGGGGCGCGCCCCCCTGTCTCGTGGACGGGCCTTGGGCCCCCTAGCCCTGATTCTTTTGCCAAAAATTCTTATTAATTCTGAAAAGTCCCTCCGTGGATTTGCAGGTCATTCCGAGAACTTTTCTTTTCTATACATAAAACAACATCATGGTAGTTCTGCTGAAAACAGCGTCAGTCCGGGTTAGTTTCATTCAAATCATGCAAGTTAGAGTCCAAAACAAGGGCAAAAGTGTTTGGAAAAGTAGATACGTTGGAGATGTATCAATCTTTGTTGAGGATCTCTAACTGGTTTGGCACCTTCCTCCAATTTAATTTTGTGTTGGTATAAGGTGGGACTAATGCCCTTAAGATCATCCAGAGTATATCCGATAGTAGCACAGTGCTTCTTCAGAGTTTTCAATAATCTTTCTTCTTCTTGCTCTGAAAGGTTAGCACTAATAATAACAGGATATATTTTCTTTTCATCCAGATAAGCATACTTAAGATTATCAGGTAATGGTTTGAGTTCAAACACGGGATCACCCTTGGGTGGAGGAGGATCCCCTAGAATTTCAATGGGTAGCAGGTTGTGTTTCAGAATAGGTTCCTGTTGAAGGAACACTTCATCTATTTCCCTTCCTTCATTCATAAACATATCATTTTCATGGTCAAGCAAATATTCTTCTAACAGATCAGTAGGAGGCACGGCAATAGAAGCAAGACCAATAATCTCATCCTTACTAGGTGATTCTTTATCACGGGGTTGTCTATGAAACTTAGCAAAATTAAACTCATGAGACATATCCCCTAAGCCAATTGTAACAGTATCCTTTTTCCAATCAATCCTAGCTTTAGCAGTATTCAAGAAGGGTCTACCAAAAATAATGGGACAAAAATCATCTTGTGGGGAACTAAGAACAAGAAAATTAGCAGGATATTTAACCTTCCCGCACAAGACTTCAACATCTCTAACAATCCCAACTGGTGAAATAGTATCTCTATTGGCAAGCTTGATAGTAACATCAATACCTTCCAATTCAGCGGGTGCAATATCATGCATAATTTCTTTATATAAGTCATAGGGTATTGCACTAGCACTAGCGCCCATATCACATAAGCCATGATAACAATGATCTCCTATTTTAATAGAAATAACAGGCATGCCTACAACAGGTCTATGTATCTTAGCATTTGGTCTAACAATATTAGCAGTCTCACCATAGAAATAAATAACATGCCCATCTAAATCATCATCCAAGAGATCTTTAACCATAGAAATACTAGGTTCAACTTTGATTTGCTCAGGAGATGCATAAGTCCTAGTACTACTCTTACCAACAACAGTCGAAGTTTTAGCATGATCCTTTATCCTAACAGGAAAAGGAGGTTTCTCAACATAAGTAGTAGGAACAATAGGATCACTATAAGTGACAATCTTTTCTTCAACTGTAATAGGTGCAACTACTTTTACTTCAATGGGAGGATTATACTTAAACCAATTCTCCTTAGGGAGATCAACATGAGTAGAAAAAGATTCACAAAAAGTAGCTACTATCTCAGAGTCAAGTCCATACTTAGCGCTAAATCCACGAAAAACATCGGTATCCATAAAAGATTTAACACAATCAAACTTAGGTGTTATACCCGACTCCTTACCATCGTCGGAATCCCAATCTTCAAAGTTGTGTTTAATTCTTTCCAATAAGTCCCACTTGATTTCAATAGTCTTCAGCATATAAGAACCAGCACATGAAGTATCGAGCATGTTGCGATCATTGGAAGAAAGCCGAGCATAAAAAAATTGAATAATCATTTCTCTGGAGAGCTCATGATTGGGGCATGAGTATAACATTGACTTAAGCCTCCCCCAAGCTTGAGCGATGCTTTCTCCTTCGCGAGGCCAGAAATTAAATATGTAATTACGATCACGATGAACAAGATGCATAGGATAGAACTTCTCGTGAAATTCCAACTTTAATCATTTATAATTCCAAGATCCCATATCATCACATAGCCTATACCATGTCAATGCATCTCCCTTCAAAGATAAAGGGAAGACCTTCCTTTTGACAACATCATCGGGAATACCTGCAAGCTTAAATAATCCACAAACATCATCCACAAAGATAAGGTGTAAATCGGGATGCAATGTTCCATCTCCTGCAAAGGGATTAGCTAGCAGTTTCAATATCATTCCTGAAGGAATCTCAAAGTTAATATTTTCAGTAGGTTCAGTAGGTTGAGGAGCAACTCTTTGCTCTTTTGGTCGGGGTGAAGATACCCCGAACAAGCCCCTCAAAGGATTAGTTTCCATAGCAACAAGTGACAGAAAATTTCAGCACACTATATAAATGTTTCCTTACCAAGTTCCACTCACCAAAGGCGCTTCATTCCCCGGCAACGGAACCAGAAAAGAGTCTTGATGACCCACAAGTATAGGGGATCTATCGTAGTCCTTTCGGTAAGTAAGAGTGTCGAACCCAACAAGGAACAGAAGGAAATGACAAACGGTTTTCAGTAAGGTTTTCTCTGCAAGCACTGAAATTGTAGGTAACAGATAGTTTTGTGATAAGATAAATTGTAATGAGTAACAAGAAATGAAAGTAAATAAAGTGCAGCAAGGTGGCTCGATCCTTTTTGTAGCAAAGGACAATCCTGGACAATTTCTTATAATGAGAAATGAGCTCCCGAGGACACATGGTAATTATCGTCAAGCTAGTTTTCATCATGCTCATATGATTCGCGTTTGGTACTTTGATAATTTTATATGTGGGTGGATCGGTGCTTGGGTACTGCCCTTACTTTGACAAGCATCCCACTTATGATTAACCCCTATTGCAAGCATCCGCAACTACAAAAGAAGTATTAAGGTAAACTTAACCACATCATTAGACATATGTATCCAAATCAGCCCCTTACGATGCAACGCATAAACTAGGGTTTAAGCTTCTGTCACTCTAGCAACCCATCATCTACTTTTTACTTCCCAATGCCTTCCTCTAGGCCCAAATAATGGTGAAGTGTCATGTAGTCGACATTCACATAACATCACTAGAGGAAAGACAACATACATCTCATCAAAATATCGAACGAATACCAAATTCACATGACTAATAGCAAGACTTCACCCATGTCCTCAGGAACAAACGTAACTACTCACAAAGCATATTCATGTTCATAATCAGAGGGTATTAATATGCATTAAGGATCTAAACATATGATCTTCCACCAAGTAAACCAATTAGCATCAACTACAAGGAGTAATCAACACCACTAGCAACCCACAGGTACCAATTTGTGGTTTTGGATATAAGAGATGAACTAGGGTTTGAGAGGAGATGGTGCTGGTGAAGATGTTGATGGAGATTGACCCCCTCCTGATGAGAGGATCGTTGGTGATGATAATGGTGATGATTTCCCCCACCCAGAGGGAAGTTTCCCCGGCAGAACAGCTCCGTCAGAGCCCTAGATTGGTTCCGCCAAGGTTCTGCCTCGTGGCGGCGGAGTTTCGTCCCGTAAGCTTGCCTCTGATTTTTTTCCAGGGTAAAAGCCTTCATATGGAAGAAGATGGGCACAGGATGGCCACCAGGGGGCCCAGGAGACAGGGGGCGCGCCCAGTACGGGTAGGCGCCCCCCCACCCTCCTGGCCAGGGCGTGGCCCCCCTCTGGTGTTTCCTTCGCTCAATAATTCTTATTAATTCCAAAACTGACTTCCGTGGACTTTTAGGATTTTTGGAGCTGTGCAGAATAGGTTTCCAATATTTGCTCCTTTTCCAGCCAGAATTCCAGCTGCCGGCATTCCCCCTCTTCATGGTAAACCTTATAAAATAAGAGAGAATAGCCATAAGTATTGAGATATAATGTGTAATAACAGCCCATAATGCAATAAATATTGATATAAAATCATGATGCAAAATGTACGTATCGGTACACTACGATACACCTTAATATGCCAGGGGCTTCATTGTACCCACAATACGGCAATAGAGTTTGAATACCTTCACGGTCGTTCGACACCCCAAACTTATAGCATTATATGCATGGCTCCGAATCATGTCTTGGGTCAATAGTTGGGTTGCCCGACTCTTGTGCTTGCTACCCTACGTTCCGCTATATCGGCTAGGGTAGTAAAGGGAGAACTACTGTGATTGCGTCCCGGTTCTTCCGGACGAGCGCCTCAGTAGAGAAAGCCGAAAACTGACTGTCATGATATGGCGAGAGCTGGTCAGCTGTTCGAGAGGTTACAAAATCTTTAAGGATTTCTTCCGCATTATGCGATAACTAATGCAGCGTGTGATGGATCGGCTTTTCTTCTGATCAGGTGCTTATAGAGCCCCTAGTGCGGTCTTCCGACCACTAGGGGCTGCGCCTTCCTTTCTTTTGTCAAACTCCTATGGCTAAGTGAGAGTGATAAAGCCTTATAGTCCGATTGCCTGGTTCATTGTGCTATACACCTCCTTCAAGGACCCAAAACTGGGGTAAAGAGTGCTCAGGTTTATCCCGAACACCCCCGTATTTTCTACGTGGGGGCAGAAGCCGACAACTGGCCAACTCTCGGAATTAATATATAAAACGGCCGCACAGGAGATAAAACTTTCAAATAATAGGCATTATATCATTTAAATGACCTTGTTCAACAGTACATGGGATAGCATGAATGTATTCAGGGGAATATAATATCCTTAGCACATTGCTCCGCCACAAAGCGGGATCCTTTCAGGACACTATCATAATATAACCCGGGCTTGCGGTGCTCCTTCCCCGCAGGCGGTCCTTCAGTCATCAGCATTTGAGCATCCATCTTCACCCAGTGCACCTTCACGCGGGCGAAGGCCATTCGTGCACCCTCCATTCAGACCGACCGCTTGATGACTTCAAGTCGAGGCTAGGCACTTACTAGCCGCTTCACGAGCCCGAAGTAGCTGCTGGGAATCGGCTCGGCATGACATAGCCGGATAATTAAATCCTTCATGGCTAGTTCGGCCGCCTTATACAGTTCGATCAGCTGCTTTAGTTGATCGGCAAAGGTCACTGGATACTTTGGTGCCAGATACTGCGACCAGAAGAGCTTCTCCACAGTGCTCCTTTCTTCGGCCTGGTTGAATTGTGCGGCATCAGATATGCTGTGTGGCAGTTCCGCAAATACCCATGGAGAAATCCGAATTCAAATTAGTAACGTGATTTTCTCCCTTCAAATATTTTGCTTTGCATAGAAAAAGCCTTACCCGCTGTGATCTTCCTCGCCTCCTGGATTTCCTGCAGGGCGCCTTGGGCTTCCCCCCGGGCATCGCGTGCGGCTTGACGAGCCTTGGTGAGTTTGGATTCTTCCTCCGCCAAACTCTGCTCCAAGGTCTCGCATTTCTTCACGGCCTCTTGCAGCTCTGGCTCAGCTTCAATAACCCTGGCCTCATGCTTTTCATGAAGAGCCTGCTCTGCGGCTGCCTTCTTCTTGTCCTCGGCCACAGCCTTCTTAAGAGCCTCGACTTCGGCCGTCGCCCCTAGAGCACATCATGAAAATATTTTCATCATACTCAATTATTCATTCGCGCTGAAGGCGAACAAGGTTTTTTTCATACCTTGGTTATCCTCCAACTGCTTTTTCAATTGGCCAAGTTCTTCTTCGGCCCGCTCCAGACTCTGCTTTAGTCTGGAGACTTACGCAGTATGAGAGGCAGCAGACGCTGCAGACGCCTGCTTATAAATAAAAAAGAGGGAGAGGTGCCACAAGGTGAGTCTCCTGCGATCGTGTATTTGATCCTTTGTCCGGTTCTTTCTTTTGAACACTGAACAGTGTATCAGGGGCTACTACCTATACTATAACACTCTTTGAAACCTCACAACGTACCTCAAAGCCCGTTATAAGGCTGATGCAGGCTTCATTCAGCCCGCTCGCAGCGGACTGAATCTTCTCAATCACCGCACCCATAAGGGCATGGTGCTCCTCATTGATGGAAGCGCTCTTCAGCACCGCGGATAAGGTATCCGGCACCTCTTGTTGGGAGAGGTTGCCGGTGGGACGGGCGCACCCCCTCCTATCGAGGGAGGCTGCCTGCCTGATTCCGGAGCCGTATCGGTCTCCAAATTTGTGTCCAGCTGGGGGCCGAATTCGAGATAGCCCCCGCTGTCGGTGTCCACGGGAGCCTTTTCTTCGGTGGGTCCGGCCTCCGAAGTTTGACCCCCTGGCGCCGCCTTGACGGTGTTTTCACCCCCTCCTTGGCCTGGGTCCCTCTGGGATGATGCCTCGGTGTCGTTCACATGTTTTGGGGAGGGGGCCTTCGGGGACGTCCCGCTGTCCATAGCATCCGAGCCAAGTAAATCCTAAGATGAGGATTGTTCGGTGCGGGACCTCGCCGAACAACAACAA
>NW_021219260.1:0-2105 GCF_002162155.2 Triticum dicoccoides
ATAAGAGAACCAAGCACATCAAGAGACGCTTCAATTCCATCCGCGATCAAGTCAAGGAGGGAGACATAGAGATTTGCAAGATACATACGGATTTGAATGTTGCAGACTCGTTGACTAAGCCTCTCTCACGAGCAAAACATGATCAGCACCAAGACTCCATGGGTGTTAGAATCATTACAATGTAATCTAGATTACTGACTCTAGTGCAAGTGAGAGACTGAAGGAAATATGCCCTAGAGGCAATAATAAAGTTGTTATTTATATTTCCTTATATCATGATAAATGTTTATTATTCATGCTAGAATTGTATTAACCGGAAACTTAGTACATGTGTGAATACATAGACAAATAGAATGTCAGTAGTATGCCTCTACTTGACTAGCTCATTGAATCAATGATGGTTATGTTTCCTAACCATAGACATGAGTTATCATTTGATTAACGAGATCACATCATTGACTTGACCCATCCATTAGCTTAGCACGATGATCGTTTAGTTTGTTGCTATTGCTTTCTCCATAACTTATACATGTTCCTATGACTATGAGATCATGCAACTCCCGAATACCGGAGGAACACTTAGTGTGCTATCAAACATCACAACGTAACTGGGTGACTATAAAGATGCTATACAGGTGTCTCCGATGGTGTTTGTTGAGTTGGCATAGATCGAGATTAGGATTTGTCACTCCGTGTATCAGAGAGGTATCTCCGGGCCCTCTCGGTAATGCACATCACTACAAGCCTTGCAAGCAATGTGACTAATGAGTTAGTTGCGGGATGATGCATTACAGAACGAGTAAAGAGACTTGTTGGTAACGAGATTGAACTAGGTATTGAGATACCGACGATCGAATCACGGGCAAGTAACATACCGATGACAAAGGGAACAACGTATATCGTTATGCGGTTTGACCGATAAAGATCTTCGTAGAATATGTGGGAGCCAATATGAACATCCAGGTTCCGCTATTGGTTATTGATCGGAGACGTGTCTCGGTCATGTCTACATAGTTCTCGAACCCGTAGGGTCCGCACGCTTAACATTCGGTGACGATCAGTATTATGAGTTTATGTGTTTTGATGTACCGAAGGTAGTTCAGAGTCCATGATATGATCACGTACATGACGAGGAGTCTCGAAATGGTCGAGACATAAAGATTTATATATTGGATGACTATATTCGGACACCGGATGAGTTTCGGGGGTCACCGGATAATTATCGGAGTGTTGGGGGGTTATCGAAACCCCCGGGGGAAATAATGGGCCACATGGGCCTTAGTGGAGAGAGAGAGGGCCGGCCAAGGCAGGGTCGCGCGCCCCCTCCCCTCTAGTCCAAATTGGACTAGGAAAGGGGGGCCTTTCCTTATCTTCTCTCCCTCCTTCCTTTCCCCTTCCTCCTCCTAGTAGGACTAGGAAAGGGGAGTCCTACTCCTACTAGGAGGAGGACTCCTCCTCTCCTGGCACGCCCCAAGGGTCGGCCGGCCTCCCCCTTGCTCCTTTATATACGGGGGCAGGGGGTACCCTAGAACATACAAGTTGACCATTCATCCCTTCACCGTGTGCGGTGCTCCCCTCCACATAATCCACCTCGGTCATATCGTCGTAGTGCTTAGGCGAAGCCCTGCGCCAGTAGCTTCATCATCATCGTCATCACGTCGCCGTGCTGGCAAATCTCTCCCTCGACACTCATATGGATCGGGAGTTCATGGGACATCACCGAGCCGAACGTGTGCAGATCGCGGAGGTGCCGTACTTTCGGTACTAGGATCGGTCGGATTGTGAAGACGTACGACTACATCAACCGCGTTGTCATAACGCTTCCGCTTATGGTCTACGAGGGTACGTGGACAACACTCTCCCCCTCCCGTTGCTATGCATCACCATGATAGATCTTGTGTGTGCGTAGGATTTTTTTTTGAAATTACTGCGTTCCCCAACAATTAATCGTTTAGTTTTATTGCTATTGCTTTCTTCATGACTTATACATATTCCTCTGACTATGAGATTATGCAACTCCCAATACCAGAGGAACACCTTGTGTGCTATCAAACGTCACAACGTAACTGGGTGATTATAATTAAATATGCTCTACAAGTGTCTCC
>NW_021219261.1:0-11142 GCF_002162155.2 Triticum dicoccoides
CCCCCCCCCCCACAAGGGCCCAAGGCGCAAGGGAGAGGAGAAGGGGGCAAACCCTAGGGCAGATGGGCCCTAAGGCCCATCCTGGTGCGCCTCCCTCTCTCCCTCCCCCTTGGCCGCCTCCCTTAGATGGGATCTAGGCTGGCCGCCACCCCTAGGGGTGGAAACCCTAAAGGGGGTGCAGCCCCTCCCCTTCCCCTATATATAGTTGAGGTTTGGGCTGCTCATTACACGCGAGTTCCTCTCCTCTATATGATGCAGCCCTGCATCTCTTCTTCCTCCTCTCCCGCGGTGCTTGGCGAAGCCCTGCAGGATAGCCATGCTCCTCCATCACCACCACGCCGTTGTGCTGCTGCTGGATGGAGTCTTCCTCAACCTCTCCCTCTCTCCTTGCTGGATCAAGGCGTGGGAGACGTCACCGGGCTGTACGTGTGTTGAACGCGGAGGTGTCGTCCGTTTGGCACTAGGATCTCCGGTGATTTGGATCACGACGAGTACGACTCCATCAACCCCGTTCTCTTGAACGCTTCCGCTTAGCGATCTACAAGGGTATGTAGATGCACTCTTCTTCCCCTCATTGCTAGTTTCTCCATAGATAGATCTTGGTGACACGTAGGAAAATTTTGAATTTCTGCTACGTTCCCCAACATGATGCAGTGTGATCCACCTCTGGATGTAATCCCTCAGAGTTTCATTCGGATTCTGCACACAAGACCGCAATTCCGTAAGGCCTGCGGGTCGCTTGCATGTTCCCTCGAAGGTTGTGACAAACACTCGGGAGAGGTCCTCCCAAGTGTAGATGCTTCTGGGTGCCAACTGATTTAACCACGCTCTGGCTGAGCCCTCTAACATGAGAGGCAAATGCTTCATGGCCACCTCATCATTTCCACCGCCAATCTGTACAGGCACTCGGTAATCTTCGAGCGAAGTGTCCGGCTTAGACTCATCGGTGAACTTGCTGATTCCAGTCGCCAGCCTGAAGTTGGGAGGAATCACTGCAGCTCTGATGGCTCGACTGAAACACTCTGGCCCTGAAGCATGTACTCCGCTGCCGCTGGCAGGCGCATCTCTGTTGTGGCCTTCTCGATGAGCTCTGTTCCTGTCAACCAAGCCTTGAACGAGGATGGATCTCGCATCAAAGCCTGGGTCCCTGGGGTCGACTGGAATCCCCTGCCCAACACTATGAGGGCGTCTGTCATCTCGCCGTCGAGGCGCATATGACCCACTCCTCGGGGGAAGGGTTGGCACTCGACGTCGGTCATTACGATCGAATCGGTGATCATGCTGCTCATTCCTCCTGTACTGATCATGCCGGTGTCCCTCACGCCTCGGGGGCGATCTCGGGCTGTGAGCCGACTGGACTGTATCTGTTGCAATGGATCGACTGTGGATCCTATCCCGCGACTGAGAAATGGCGGAATTCTGGTTTCCCGCCGCCCGGAGCAACGCTTTGATCTGCAACAAGCCCCTACCGGCCTCCGATTGGGAGGGCTGAATTGATTCTGCTATACGGGCTGCGGCGGCCAAATTCTGAACTGGGGTTCGATATACCTGAGGCGGCGAGAAGAGCTGACGCCGACTGGACTCGGGAGCTTGCTGACGTCGACTGGACTCGGGAGCTCGCTGACGCGCTTGCTCGTCGAGTACTCGCTGGAGATTCTCCAGTCGAGTGCGCTCGGCCAGGTTAGCCAGGCGCGCGTCCTCCAAGGCCCGGGCCTCGGGGGTTTCTCCGACAATAGGAGTGTGGAGTGCGTCCATGTTCCGGCGGCGAAGCTCCTCTCGCTGTAATGACGTGAGAGGTTCGGGGAGATACTCATCGTGGGAACGCGACGGGTCGCCCCCACCCGCGCCTCCGTCAGCGCGAGGGAAACCGGGGGGACTGTGTGTTCCATCGACCGCCAGAACCTCAGCCGCTGGGTCGCTGCTGTCGCACTCGGATGCGGTCTCCGCGGAGCCAGTCGACAGGTCGAACAGGCCGTAGAGGGATTCGATGGGCTCGATTGCCGCGACTTGTGGGGCTGCCGACTGGCGGGCCACAGCATGCCTCACCCACCGCTGAAGTCTCGACCGACCGGAGCGCTTGCGCTGGTGGGAGACAGGGCGGGGAGACGACGCAAGGGCCGACCGATACTGGGTCGACGGCTGCCGCAGGAGGACGCCATGAATGCATGCGCGGAAGTGCGTCGCACCGCGGACGGGGAGCGCGTCGATGTCGAGTGGTGCCTCCTGAAGCTAGGCGAAGTCATCGGCGATGAAGGTGAGCGCGCCGAGACGGATCTCGCGGCCCTCCACCAAAACTCCGCAAGAAACCATGATCAAAGGGATCGGAAAAGATCGCAACTTCTCCAACTAAGCGCTAAGATTCCTGCCCCACGGTGGGCGCCAACTGTCGTGGTTCTAGCTCTGACAGTGATGTAGGGGGTGAGTATGGAGAGGCTAGATCTTAGCTATTGGAAAGTTGTAACACGCGAGATTTACGAGTTCAGGCCCTTCTCGGAGGAAGCAATAGCCCTACGTCTCGGAGCCCGGAGGCGGTCGACTGGATTATGCGTGTATGGATTACAGGGGTGCGAACCCTGCATACTGAGGAGGGGGTGGCTTATATAGAGTTCGCCGGCCCCCTCCTGCCCTCAGTAATGCAGGGTTTAAGGTACATTTAAGGTTGGGCGTTACTGGTAACGCCCCTAATAAAGTGCTATAATGACCATAAAGACTACTTAATAGCCGACCGTTTGCCTGCGGAGTGACTTTAGGTCTCCTGGCAGTCGAGTGGTGGCTTCATGGTCGAGTGATAGCTTCTTGGTCGAGTGTCTTGAACCCTTCGAGTGGGATATCTTCAAGTCGATTGAAAGGTGACCTCTTCTAGGGATGTCCTAGGGTAGGGCCTTTTGGACAGGTCCGTGCCCCTACCCTAGGTACATGGCTTCATCAGCTATCGCGCGTTCCACGAGGCGCCGCCCATGCTGGGCTTCCTCCACAACGCGTACCTTACAAAGAAGATGTGTCGAAACCTGACTTCTATCTCCTCAAAATTCTGGTGGGGTGCGACAAATGGTGAACGAAAGGTCCATTGGATTGCATGGGACAAAATGTGTGTGGCAAAACAAGATGGTGGAATGGGCTTTAGGGATCCAGAGGCCTTCAACCAGGCGTTATTGGCCAAGCAGGCATGGCGGATGGTTCAGCGTCCGGACTCGTTGTGTGCAAGGGTTCTCAAGGCCAGGTATTTCCCGGAAGGATCAATTATGAATGCAACATGCCCCTCGGGTGGTTCTTATACCTTTAGAAGCATCATTCATGGGAGAGAACTATTGAGGCAAGGAGTCGTATGGAGGATTGGCAACGGTGAGAGTGTGAATATCCATCATGACCCATGGATACCGAGGCAAGGAAGTCTAGCACCACTGGGTGCAGACTACGTGCATGGCATCACCAAGGTTAGCGACCTGATGACACCTTCTGGTCATGAGTGGGACTCGGACAGAATTGACAGCATGTTTTCTGAGGATGATGCGAAGGATATAAAGCAAATTGTGATTGGAGGACCGGATATGGAGGATTACTTGGCGTGGAATCATACGAAGAACGGGCAGTTTACTGTCCGCTCAGCATATCATGTCAAGATGGCCATGAATAGGGCGAAAACTGGACAGCCAGGGTCGTCCTCGTCGGTGGCGCAGCACAAAGGTTGGCTGGGGTTGTGGGAGACTTGTGCCCCGAACAAAGCCAAAATCCATGTCTGGAGACTCATTCGAAATGGCTTGGCAGTGGGTTCGGAGCTGCATAGGAGGCGAATCAAGCCAGGTATTTTCTGTCCAGTGTGCGGTAGAGAGGAGACAACTATTCACAGATTTTGGCTCTGCCCACACTCGGTGTTATTTTGGAAGAAACTTCGCTCGGAAAAGAGAATTCCGGTGGCGACCCCACCGGTTCACATCAGTTCCCAGAGAGAAGTGGCGACTTGGCTGTTGGGTTGGTTTGCTGATGCTAGTGAGGACGAGAAGGAGATCATGGTTCAAGCAACATATGGGCTATGGCTTGCTCGCAATGAAACAAGGGAAGGAAAAAGGATGACAGCGGCACATGAAATATTAAGCTCGGTACTAGCATATGTGGAGGAATGGAGGTCTTTCCATGGGGAGAAGGTCAAGCCGAGCAAGACGGCGATCACACAGAAATGGAGGCCGCCGGAGGAGGGATGGTTGAAGGTCAATTTTGATGGCGCTACTTATAAGCAAGGGGCGAAATGTGGTACTGGGGCTATGATTAGGGATTCGGGAGGAGCGGTTAGAGCTGCAGTCTGTCAGTTCTATGACGGTGTTTCAGACCCAGAGATTGCTGAAATTTATGCATGCTTGCGAGCGCTTCAGGTGGCGGGCGAGCTGGGCGCAACGAAGCTGGTCCTGGAGACGGATTGTGCCAACCTAGCTAAGATGCTCAAGATGCCGGAAAAGAATCTCTCTTCAAGCGGCCCTCTCGTGGAGGAGATCAAGGTGAGGATGGGGATGTTCCTGGAAGTGCATGTCTCGTGGGTACGACGTAGTGCAAACTCTGCCGCGGATAGGTTAGCTAAGTTAAGCTTAAGTGATGAACTCTGTAATGTGTGGTTTGGTGCCCCCCGGACTGCGTTTTGGGGATTGTTTCGGACGAGATTCCTGCTTTCTATGACTAGTTAATAAAGCGGCAGATGTTAACCCTCAAAAAAAAAACGGCAACCGCTTCGTCCCCACTTCGACCTTCCGGCGGCGGGCGTCCCAGGACCGCCCAGACTGCCAGGTCCTCGACTCCCGGCACGGCCTCGTCCTCCTCTACGCCGCCGCGTACCTAGTCCCCTTTGATGTCTGCGACCTCGTCGCCAACAAGTGGTGGGAGATCGAGGCCGTCCCCAAGTGCCGCGACACCATGCACTGGCAGGACATCTACGATGGCGTACTGCACTGCAATGCCACGGTGCTCTGCGCCAGAGACCGGTGCGACCACCTCGACTGCCATGGCGGCGGCCCTTTTCTCGTGGCCTTGGTGGGCTCTGCGGAGGAAGGAGGCATTGCCCTCGCCACTGCCTACTCGTCGGAGACTCGTGAGTGGAGCGACAAGATCTCTGTTCGGAGCCCGGGTCTTCAGATCGATGACGGAGGGCACACTGCTGTGGTGGGAACTAAGGTCTATGTCCCCAGCTATGAGTGTGACAGCGTCGTGGAGTACAACATTCGTGAGCAACGGCTATCCGTGATCAATGTGCCAGAGAGCCTGGACGAGGCACACCTTGACCTCATAGGCGCGGAGGACGGCATGCTGCTGTTTGCGTCCGTGCTCAAGTCTAGACTCTATCTATGGTCCATGGAGGCTGGTCCTAGGGGAGCTGCGGGATGGGCGCGACGCAGGGTCGTCGAGGTCGAGCTCGAGCCGTTGCTCCCTCCCCGTGCCCTCTTGGACATGTCGGACTCGGACGTGTGGGCGGTTGGTTTCGCGGAAGGGGTTAGCGTCATCTTCCTCAGAACACCGGCTGGGTTGTACGCAGTTGAGCTTAATTCAGGCCGAGTCAACAATGTGGGTAAATTTAGCATTGAAAAGGTCATGCCCTACACGAGCTTCTGCACTCGAGGTACAAGCTAGCCTCTTTCTGTTTTTTCAAACACATTCATCAAGTTATGGACAGTAAATATGCCATCGATCACTATTTCAGTGTTTTTGCTTGTAGCTTAGATCGTTGGATAGTTTAAGTTAAAGAGCGCCCAAATACGTCGATGAGTAGTAGCTTTATTCTTCTCATTTTTCTGCATAGGTCGATGGATGTTTGCATTCAGGTTTTTGCTCGTCTTCTCTGGTTTTCTGTCTGATTATACATACTAGTATGTAGCAAACCATCCTTTGTACTGTTATATTGTTCAGAATTTCAGATGCCGAGTCATGCCGCAGACCTGGCTGATTGTAGGCAACCATGAGTAGCCCATGATTTTTCCTGTTGTGCTGTCTGTGGTGTTGATACAAGCCAGGGTAAAAAAAGAGGGGTAAAAAAAGAGTAGTTGGTGTAGTTGGTGCTCTTAGTTTTGTTGGCCGGTGTAGTATATATGTTTTTCACCGCTGCGTGTTGGTTAACCTAGTCAAAGCTCTGCTAATCAGGCCCTGAGCTGTTTACATTGTTGTGTACCTCCAACGCGGATGCATTCCAATTTCCATCTATATATGGTTTGCTTGATATGGACTGCTAAAGATGAAATGATTTTGAGGTGCCAAAGTGTGCTCCTTTCCCTCTTCTGTTGGTCATATCATCTGATCAAACCTTTGTCTGTTACGGTGCAGCATTCCACCGGGTGCTGGCCTCTGATGAAGCCTCACGCGCGGTTGTCGGTGCCGGTACGACGGTGTGACCATCTGTCTACTTTTTTCCTCCCAGGAAGACTTTGAAGATGAGCTCCGGTGGGTGTCTTCTGCTGCCGGCTGTGTTGGGTAGTTTGGTCATCTGT
Source organism: Triticum dicoccoides (assembly GCF_002162155.2). Classification (NCBI taxonomy): domain Eukaryota; kingdom Viridiplantae; phylum Streptophyta; class Magnoliopsida; order Poales; family Poaceae; genus Triticum; species Triticum dicoccoides. The sequence continues at coordinate 6,462 of NW_021219261.1, forward strand.
ATGGTATGGTGTTGCCTGAACTCAAGTTAGTTTTGCTTAGTTGTGCGTAGTTTGAGTGTGTGTGTGACCCAGCAGAGCAGGGCATCTATGGTTCTACCTTGCTATTATTGTGGGTGGATTTACAGCTTATTATGACGAGTAAGCTGCTATTCGAAACTAGTTCGCCTCTTTTTTTCTACTCGAGTTATTGATCATGTTCAGATATCAAGACATTGCAAGTTGCAGACATATGCTATTCATTCAAAAGAAGCACGCCTTTTTTTTGGCAAGCGATGTTATTGCGAGCATCTCAGGATGAGGAGCTGATGCATGACGTGAAGCTTCAAAATTTTGTTTTTGGATTTAGTTTCAATAAGGACACAATGGAATTCATGTATGTATCCTCTGTTTCTATCATTTATAGTAGCACCAAACACATAAATTGAAGTGCTGCTCGTTGACAATCAAAATGTGAATATATGAATTTACAGAGGTCCATCTTCCATCGTAAATTTACATGCAACTTTGAAGACTGATAGTAGCGACAAACTGATAATAATACATGAAAGCAGCATAACCAGTGATAACAACACACCAACATCACAGAATTGCATTACATCAGTTCTCTGGTGCCTCAAACTCACTAACGGTGTGGATCCCTTAATCTTCATCAAAGGCGCGCCAGATTTGTTGTGTGTGTGTTTGCGACATTGTATCCCTGTTCCATGTACATACCATACATGGCAATTAACCACAATTATTGCAAGATCTCCGTAAACCGCCTGTGGCAGCTGCGCAGTAGTATCAAATATGCCATACCTTTTTGTACTAAGCCAGTAAGAAAACCAAATGATGATCTGAGCCCCACTCTTGTTCCGGAAAGAAATCACAGCCTACAGCAACTAGCTGACTGAGGTACCCATAACCCAAACCAAGTAACTGGTGAGAAAAAAACATAAGTAGTTGTACCTGGTGAAGCACCCGCATGGCCAAGATCTTCCAGTACTTTGGCAGTGGTCTACTGGTCTTAGTTCCTTAAGATTAGGCACGCAGCATTTTCACAACCCACACAGTTACTTTTCTAGCAGAATCAAAAGAAGCACAATCAGTCCATCTGATAGAAAGAGCATATCAACACTGACTTCCGTAAGATGATAACTGAATACACTCATTTATATTGGCTAAAAGTCATTCTAAACAAAAGCAAGGATATTATAAAAGGGAATAATGGAAAGCAAAGAAGATGTAATGCCAAAGAAGAAGTGCACAAATTATGTGCACACTGTATTACTTCACACTCACATTCTTAATCACCATTCATCTTAGAAACTATTCATCTTTGTTATCGGATGGTAGAATGGCATTATAAATAGTGAGAAATGGAGTCTTTGCTGTCTCTCATCATGCTACTAAAACAAGAAAATAATTGAGCCGATTTTTAAATGATGACATTTATCACAAAGGCAGAAGGTTGGGAAAGGAAACTTGCAACAAATTCAGTTCTAGTGCGCTGTTTCACTAGGCAACTGCAGAGTCACATTACATTACAGAGAAGGAAACTACGAGACCATGACGAGAGTTGTTTAACTACAAAAGAAGTTACAGCCATGTCTGACGTATTTATGTGCAGAACTGCAGACGAAGTTAGAAATTATCATGTTTAAGCGTGACGGATGAAACTAAGGCACTGAATTTAGCAGCTAGGATAATAGTTAAATTGGCTAAAAGTTTTTAGGCTTGTAGTCTGCAAAGAATGTTCTGAAGATCATGATGGCACCTTTTACATTCAAGACCGGGCCAAACTGCCAACTGATGATATTATAGTATTGCAGCAAACGTCACACAGCAAAATATACTTTAGCAATTTAACCTCTGATGTGTGTAAACAGAAGACAAAGGTGGTGATATTTCAGATGAGGAAGAATGCTTAGTAAATGCTTAACTTGTTGCGATTAAAATTAGAGCAGTTTCAACAGAGCATTAATACTTGATCAAGAAAATTGGATTTTATCAGCATATTCTCTGTACTAACAACTACAGAATCCAGTTGTATTGGTCCAGATAGGGCATATGATCCAATGTCAGAAGTGGAGGTGCATATTCTGGTTATTAAAACAAGTTAAAAGGAACTACAGAGAAATTTGCAGCAAAAGTAAGTCATTAACAAAGTTTCTACTTATCTGTGAACAAGCACTACCAACATACTTTTGTGAGGGCAACTTGGTTTATGGCCAAGAACACACTTTACCTCTCCCTCAAACCAATTCTACCTCAACTGAGTTCCGATTTGAGTCTGTTCCAGATTGCTCTGCTTTTCCGATTCATAGACTGAAGGGCAGATCGTCTGTCCAAGTGACATTCTTGTAAATTCATGATGCATCTTTTGAAGAACATCTGGGAGTTATAACTTTACACCATTGGAAAGGCACCGCGAGGTGTTGTATTTCTGCAGTGATCTAGCAGGATTCATGTCGAAACAATCAGGTTCTCATTTTGAGGATGACATGTGTGCTCTCCTTCAGTACAGCAGATAGATCATCATGTTGGCATATCAATAAAGATTCTGAATCAGTTGAAAGCAGTTCTGGACTTGCTACTCTAGAAACTGTCAATGTAAAAAGAATGTATCCTTGTACAAGAGTGACCCATAGTATGTCGAGAGGTAGTCCCATCTGATCTGACAACCAGAGCTAGTGCCCTGTACCACTGATTCAAGCAATCTTGAGTGTTACACCTTCTGAGAGACTCTAATTTTGCAATCTCAATATTTGAAACTCCTTCTTTCACTAGTATTGGTTTTAGTGCCTTGAAAGTTACATCGTTTGGCGGTGTGCTCGATGCCAACATCTTCTGAAATATTTTCACAGCCTCCTCCATTTTCCCACCAGATACATACATCTGAATCACAGAATTATAACTTAATGCTTGAGTTAGAAGCCCTAAAGCTTGCATTTCCTTGGAGATCCTGTGAGCTTCATCATAGCGAGCAACTTTCTTGTACAAGCACACCATCATCGCATATGAAAATTCATTTGCGCTTCCCGTAATCTTCAAATTCTCAAAAAGCTCACGTGCTTCGTTCACCATACAATGATCACTGTAGAGGCCAATCATGCAGTTGGATGCATAAAGGTTGGTGTCAGTATCTAATGATTTCAGAAGCTTGTACGTTTTTTGTGCCTCTGCCAGATACCCTGCTTTCGTGTAGAGTTTGATCAAAGAATTGTAGATCGAAGCACTCTCACATAAACCAGCCTTTGTCACTAAACCAAAATATGCTGCAGCTTGCTGGACATTTCCAACTTCAGCATATGTATCAATTAAGATAGAGTAAACATATGCATCCGCGTGGACCCCCAAAGTGACCATTTCTCTAAATAGGCATTCAACCATGTGCAAATCCCCATTCTTAGTAAAGCTGCCAATCACCACAGAATATGGAACACAGTCAATCGGCATTTTAGCTGCTTGCATCTTTCTCAAGTAGTAGAGAGCTTTCTCTGGCAGTTTAGCAGTTGACAGGAGTTGAATGAGAGAACTGTAAGTCAAGTAATCAGGTAGTACACCGTACCTCTCCATGCCAGCAGCTATCTCACAGGCCTCATCAAGCTTATCTGCTAACCCATATGCTTTGATCATAACATTGCACACAGAAACGCTAAGCATCTTCCTCTCCAGGCAACACATAAAAGCCTTTTCCGCGAGGTTTATGCACCCTTTCTTCCCAAATGCATCAATATTTGCAGAAAAGCACTCGGAGTCCATCTGATTACAGAACCTCTCAAACCAACACCACGACTGCTCAAGCATCCCAGCATTTACATACATCCTGGTTAGAGCTGACTGCGTGTATTCATCGATCACCAGGCCACTCTCGTCCATTTCTTTAACAAGGGCTTCTGCTTTACTGACCATTCCCCTGGTACAGTACCCGTACAATAGGGTGCGGCAGCTCACAACATCCGGCACCAATTTTTCGGCTTTCATCTTACAGAAGTAGTGCTCTGGAACATCAATTTCATTGCTTTCTCTGTAGAGTGAGATCAGTGTATTGTAAGTCCTGGTGTCAGGAAGGCACTGAAACTCCTCCATCATCCTCACCAAAGAAGCCACCTGCTCCATCCTATGGTGTTTACCCCAGACATGAATCAGTGTGTTGAATGTAATAATGCTCGGCGCGACACCTTCCCTCAACATTTGGTTGAACATGTCTGACACTTTCTCAAGCTGCCCAGCCTTTCCATAAGTATCAATCAAGGTGTTGTAGGTATACAAGCTATAGCAAAGGTGTCCATGCAACCCTGTATTTGATTCAGAAGACCATCTTTGAAAGAACAGCTCTGCCTTCTCATACTCTCCAGCCTTCTTATGGGCATGAAGGACAGTGCTCATGGTCACCTCGTCGGGCACCAAGCCGCGCTTGCACATGTCCCCGAGCCACAGCAACGCCGCCGTCTCTCTGCCCCCTTTGCAGTACACACGCGTACCGTACGTCGCGTTATCTGGCGCCACGCCGCAGGAATGCATCTGGTGCCACAGGCCGGCGACGAGGTCCCATCTCCTGGCGCGCCCGACCGCGCAGAGCACGACATGGTAGTGGATCACATTGACCTCGTGGCCCCTCTGCCCGCGGAGCCAGTCGAAGATCTCGACCGCCCACCGCCAGTCCTTCTGCTCCTTGAGGATGATGGTCCTCTCCCGG